>NW_010304061.1:7040-24276 GCF_000700745.2 Antrostomus carolinensis
TTGATCTGTAGGGACCACCTCTTGACACCTATCCCAGCACAATGCCAGTCCTCAACTGACCAAGCCTGGTAGGGGAAGGCTAGATGGACATCCTCATCATGCTTTCTTCATCAGCCTAAACACTTTGTGGGGAGGAGAGTAGTGTTCCACTCATTATTAAGGTGGTTATTTGTACATCCTCATCAGAGAAGAGATCACAGACTGGGATATTACATCTGCCTTTAGAGGGTTATAGGCCAGAGCAGGCAGCTTTGGCTTCATGCCTCTTGAGCTCCATGGTCTGAGCTGTGGCTGGTCTTATCTCTGTCACCCATCAGGTCTGGTGGCTGGAGTGCAGGAGCTCAGTGGCTCTGGCCTCTTTGGGCAAAGCTGCTCTCTTGGCTTTGAACACCCAATATTTTGGGCAGAGAAGGAAGCTGAGCTGGCGGATGAGGTGCAGGGTGAGGGTGCTGGAGATGCAGCTGTCTTTGGTCAGTGCATGGGAGTTGGTGCCAGCAAATCTGTGCCAGCAGCCGACAGAATCCCACTGGTAAATCCCTTTGGTGCAGCAGTGGTGACCCTGCAAACCATCCCTTTTCATGGTGTGGGCAGACCCGTGCTCGGGATTCCCTTACAGCACGCTGGCACCCCTGTGATGGGAAAGCCCCTGCTAGAGAAGGTAGGGCATTTATTTTTTGGTGCCTTGGTATGTCACTAGTAAAACAAAAGCTATGAATGCCTCTGGTTTTCATCCAGGCTGCAAGCTCTTTAGAAGGAGGAGAGTCTGCCAAGATATATTTGTATAGGACCCAGCACAGCAGGAACTTAACAGTCAAAAAAAAAAAAAAAAAAGCCAGAAAAATTGATAACAGAACAACACCAAGAGATGTTGCTGAGTTTTAATTCCTTGTGACCACTCCTTGAGATGGCAGCTGGTGCTTTAGGGTTGGCAGCATGCTGAAAAAGGGTGCTGAGAGACAAATAAGTTCATTTCTTTGGTGTACATTAAGACTTTTTAAAAATTGCTGTGTAAACCTGGTATTTCCAAGGAGCAGAAGGTGTGTTTCCTAAAAAATAAAAAAGAGGGAAAGGCAGAGCAGCAACCATTCTCTGGGGAATGACAGTAAATCTGAGCATGAGGTTTGGCTCCCCTCCCTTTTCCTCGGTCAATGGAGAAATGTCCATGAGCAACTGGGATATTATCAGCTTCATGGAGCCTGCTCTAAATCCCTGTAGGAGATGCACGCTAAATAAGCAGGATCCATTTGCAGTGGGGTTTGGTTTTGTTTGGTTTGTTGTTTTTTTTTTTCTTTTTTTTTTCTTAAAGAACTAGGAATTTTTCTAGACAAAACCTTCCCAATTTTCAGGTCTGCACTGGGAGCCCAGCAACAAGTCCAAAGGCTGCTTGCCTTGCAACTCCAAAGTTTCACTGCAGCAGACTTTCTTATCGCTCTGCCTACAATGTGCATGATACTTTATTAGCATCTTCCGCGGTAATCCCAGCGAAACTGAAGGGAAAAAAGTGTCAGATCAAAAGGGGGAGTATGAAAGCGGGTGGCTAAGCAGGTTGCTGGGATGCTAATGATTGCTTCCTTCATTCTCTGAGTGTCACACACAACATCTCTAAGCCCGGCGCGGCGCGTAAGCCACACAAATAGCCATATTTGTTAACATTCATGTGACTCTTTCGTCTGAGCTGTATTTCCTTGAGTACACCACAATGAAGAGTTTCTTTTAATAGGGATCAACCAGGAAAAACAACTGTGAGGGACTTTTCTCTCCCTCTCCCTCCCTCCCTCTCTCTCTCACTCCCTCTCTCACTCTCTCTAAACCTTTTACACTGCGGTTGAACAAGCCTCTGGATAAAGACTTTATCCAAAAACCCCCTCTTTAAAGTTATTTCAAATTTCTCTGCAAGGCTTTCAGAAATCTGTTTGTTTGAGGGCAGAATTAGATGTGACCGGCGTTTTATTGTGACATAAAACCATATTTCTTCCCTGGAAGATTAAAAAATAAAATCGGTTAATAAGAAAAGCTGTCAGCAACAGAAAATGGCTGACATAATCCGTTTATCCTCCGAGCAATAAAGATATTGGTCCTTGGGAGTCTATCCTCTCTCTCATGTTATTTCGCCCAAAACATTATCTTCCCAGCATTCTGATGGATTAAGAAGTCATATGGGAGATAGCAGGGAAATGACAGATACAAAAAAAAATAATATCCTTTCATTTCCCCTCCTCCCTGCACTCTCTCTCTCTCTCTCTCTCTCTCTCTCTCTCCCATTTTCTCCCCAGCCCCTCCTTCCCCTGCCTCCCTCTTTCTCTTTTTCTCTGTCCCCTTGGAAAAGTGGTCCATCTCTTTATTCCCAGCACCCCAGTACTCTCTGAAAGTCCCAAGCCATTAACCCCAGTGCAGTGGGGAGAAGCACCACAGAACTTCTTGCACATCTTGGTCCCTCTCACGCACACGGATGCAAACAGCTCGACACCATTCGATATCTGAAAACCTCCTGAATTTTTTAGAAACTGCAGTCACAGCTTTCTGTCCCTGTGTTGAAGCATGTCTGAGCAACTTGCTGGAGGAAGAGCGATGAAATCCAGCACCAAGTTTGAGAGGAGCAGAGCTTTCCTGTTCTGTTGGTGGTGAAATTATGGACGGAAGAGGGCTCTGGTCTTTGGAAAACTCTTCTTCTCTACTCCGGAGCATCTTCTTGATGCCTCCCTCCAGTGAAGCGTAGCTACTACAGGAGGTCATCTCCACAGCACATGGGTGAGCAGTCTTGGTAGCCTCATTCTTGGTCTTGAGGGCCACTGTCTGTCTGTCTTTCTCAAGGTCCTGGGGCTACTGGAGACAAAGCGTGGCACAAGGCTGAGGTCCTCGGGCTCTGAGACATTCTGCTTTGACCCTGATGCCTCCCAGCACTACATGTCTGGTGGCTTTCTGCTCTGCTTGACTAGACTTTGCATTTCCCCTTCTCTCAGAGACTGAGAAACCCCTCTGTCACCAGCTCATGTCCTGCCATGGTTCTGTCTGACCAGGGCTTGCTCCAGCATCACAACATATTCCCTGAAAGGCTTTGGAGGTGCAGGACTCAGGGCTGGGAGGGACATGAGATGATACTATTTAATCCCTTTCCCCTGCCCAGGGCAGGATCATGCAGATCTAAAGCATCCCTGAGGGATGTTCACCTAACCTCTTTCAAAAAACATCCAATACTGGCCACTCTGCTACCTCCCCAGGAAATTTATTCCAGTGCTTCTCTATCCTTAGCACTAGCATGGTTTTTTGAGTATCTGACTTAAATCTGCCATTCTTGTTTTCAGTTGTTTTACATTTTGTGAACATTTTAATTAACTTCTTCACTTTTTGCCCACCAGAATCAGCTCTGCTTTGCTATTTTGCGTTATTTGATGGATTATAAACCATGTGTTGTCATCTTTTAGCTCACTGTTTACCTGCAAACATTTCCCTAGATCTGTCCATCTATCTCATATTCAGAAATGTCTTTTGCAAACCATGTTTGCAAAATGCACATGATAAAATATAATGAAAAATAGATACTTATGATAAAATGCAACATTTTAAGATCTCGAGTCTTGCAAAAAAAAAGAAAATGTGACAAATTTTAATGTCCATTAAGGTTGCAAAAGTGTACCTGGGCCATGGGTATGGTCCATATCTCATGACCAAAGCAGTTTACTTTCTTCTGGCAGCACTCATTTCCCATGGTCAAAGAACCTATGAAGAAGAATAATCACAAATTGAATTAAGCAGGAAATGAGTTTTACCAGGTTGAGAACTGGTTCAAGATAGCATTTCTAACTATATTTTGGACTGCACGAGTAAGAGCAAAACAAAGTTTACTTTATTTAAAAAAAAAAAAACCTGAAAAAGCTTGTGGGGGCAATTCAAAAAATCAGATTGAAACATATTTGTAAACTGTCATTTTCCCTCAAAGTTTTGGTCTCTGCTATCTTCCACTAAAAAGTATATGACATAAAAGTTTTATCAACCACTAATAATTCTCAAAGGCCTTAAATGCCTTGTCTCTTTCTTCATTTAATGAACACAAACATCTCCTTGACGTTACTTCTGAAGCTATGAGAGAGCCTGCATATTAATTTGGGAATATTTGAAAGATCACCCTGATACCAGAAACATTGGCAGCAGACTGGAAGTGCCCAAATGAGTCCCAGCAAAATTCACTGCCAGGAGAAGACCACTTCCACTCAAATCCTTCAGACCCTACTGAATGGTCACGTCTTAGTTCTTCAATGCATGTACTAACAAGGCAAAGACACAGACTTCTAGTGGTAACCCTGGCATCTTCCCTTTTTTCTACCTGTAAGAAGTTCCATCTTCCACCTGAGCTTTGAAGCAGAGAAAAACTGTAGTTTGTGTGTGAGGTTTGTACATGAAAAATAATAAACATAAAGATCCAATATGAGCAGTTGATTTTTCCAGTACTGTCTGAAGAAATGCTTTATTAGATGACCCCCAAATCTGACCAGAAACCCCAAACCACACCATTATATTGCACTGAAAATACCAGTTTATTTCCATTTCCTTTGTAGAGGAGAGCTTAAAGCTGAAAATCGTATTCAACCTTAGCTCCATCCACCACTTCAATGCCTATCCAGACATGAGAAGAGGTTCAAAAACATCTTTATTTCCAGAATGGATCAAACCAAGCAAAGAAGAGCCTGGAGATCCTTTCCCAAAAGCTGTCAGGCAATTCGAGGGGTTGCCAGGGATGGAGAATCACCAGGTTGAAATACGTAATTACATGGGAAAACTAGAACAAGGGAGTCATCTGCCTATCAGCACCAGTTCAGGTAGTTCTCTGGGGAGGAAGTCACACTGATTACCAAATAAACAGAGGCCATTGGCTGCAGGGACAGAGGGAGATGAGTATATTTACTTCCAGCTGAGCAAATTTGTCAGCTGCCTGTAAAACACATGATTACTATGGAATTACATGTATTACATTCTGTATTTATTCTTATTCTTATTTAAAATATAGGTACTCTCTAGGGTTGGATGCAGATGAAAACCAAGGATTAAGTATAAGAAACAAAACTGGAATTCAGTAGCAGCTGAACATGGAAAATATTAAAGCAAGAAAGTAGGGGATAAGAATTAAAAACGAGGCCAGGATTTAAAGAATAGAGGAGAGTCGATATCACAGATCTGGGCCAGTCCTCAAACAGCCACCTAGATATTTCTAAAGTCCTCAGATCAGCATATACTATAGATTAAGCTGTTGTACACCCTCCAACCCTCCTTCGTAGGTTATGGTTTCTAGACCTCTGATATGAGCCTTGTTGGTATTACTTTCGGTGATGAAAAACCCACGTAACCACTAATTTCCATTGTGCTACTGGGTGACCTTGGGCAGGACACCTCTACTTTCTACAACATAGTTCCCTCTCTGTGAAATGAGGGTTGAATCCTAAAATATCCAGAAACCTCCTGATGGGGACTGTGTGAGTGCTCTGTAATAACAGAGATGAGAGGGCAGAAATGTTTCATCAAGGCAGGATGGTTGGTGGGCAGCATGGTGAGTTCAGATGGTGGCACCCTGATGGGGAGGAAGTCCAGCTGGCTGCAAAGGCTGATGCCTCTGCATCCAAGCATTCACACAGTTTTGCCATGATTCATAGGTTTTAAAGCTTTGAGAGGGCTTTACATTTCTCCAGTCTCACTTGTGGCACTACCAAGACCAGGGAATTTCCCAGTGTTGGTTCCTCTGGTGGGAAATTACTCTTCCTTGCTATGTTCATGAAGGCTGTTAGTCCAGTGTCTTCCTGAATTACAGTGTATCTTCTAGATTGGAAAACCCTTTGTTTTGTGACCTAAATAGAAGAGAGGAACTCTTCTCTTAATCTCACTCATTCCAGTTTAAGAGATGAGAAGTTTCTGGGTATGATCCACTCCATGACTGGAAGGACAGGGAGATGTTTGCCAAAGTATGCCACAAATTCCACATGACGGGAGTTTGTGGCATACTTTGGCACACCCTTTGGCACAACCGGAGAAGACAGCACAACTTAGTCAGATTTGATGTCAGGCTACCCTCTGTGGATCTGTGTTCTGGGGCACTGGTCTCTTAGATATTATTCAGTATGGTCTTTGCTCTACAGTCATGCCTGAAGATAGCCTTACCAGGACAAGGTTACCTTGCTGGGAGGGACTGTCAATTCAAACAGCAGAAGACCATCCCTGCTGAAAGTTACCAGCAGGGTAACCTTGATGGATGTGTGAAGGCTTAGAGGTGATGCAGAAGCTGAGATAGCAGACTGGCAGCACAAGCATCTCCCAAATCACAAGACTGGTGCTCCATGTACTAACATTTCCCTTTCTCTGGTGGCACTCCAAGGGCTCCTCAGGATGTTTTTAGATACTGTAAAGACTAGATCCCAAGCTCACCCTTTCCCAAGGCACCAAATAATTTGAGCAGCCTGAGAGGCCCTAATTGGCACTGACCTTCAGTATTTCCACCTCTGCTGATGTCTAGCAGCACCCTACAAGTACAGCTCTGTTGGCACGGGCACAAGAGACAGCAAGAAGGTTGCGGAGGAGGGGACACACACACACACACACACACACACACACACACACACACATGCTCACAGGAATAAAAAGGATAACTGGATCCATGAAAATAAGCCAAGCGCTGCCATCATCGGTCTAAATGCAGATAAGTATTGTACTGAAAACAAAGATTACTTGTACTTTGTAGATAGAGACGTGTTTTGTTACAGGATGCTTTGTATGGAATTGGGTCACAGCAGAATATGAGCCAACTCCCCCCCCTCGCCCGCCTCCTCCCAACCTCCCTCCCCGCCTGCCTATCCTTTGAATCTGGAGCCAAATCTCAAGGGTAACGGAGTAGAAATTGCTCCAATTTTGCTGGTTTTTTCCCTTGGCTGGGATTTGCTTTTTATTTGTGGGGCAATACTTGTGCCTCTCTGCCATTCGTCTATTAATTAATGTCATTGATTATGAGCTGCTCTCTCTCAGCCTTGTGTTTTCAAACCTCTGGAGAGAGAGGGGGAGGTGAGGTACATCTAAAGGATCCCCAATTCAAGAGACAAGGGAAGCACGAAAGCTTTGTTGTACCCCCCTCTACCCACACCTCCTTGCCATGTCTTTGTCTGCTGTTGCATGTCCTCTAGCCTGGTACATGTGCTATGCCCATCACCTTGGTATTTGACCACCTTCTCCTCTTCCTCCATAAAGTAAAACATCTCCTGTTGTCCTTCCAGCATTCTTCTGATTCAGGAAAGAGTTTTGTACCCACATTATTTATGGGTCTTACAGTGTGACCTGCCCTTTGCAGTTACTCCAGGTGCAAGTCCTTGTCTTGGGCACTGTCTACTGAAATTTATCAACAAACCAATGTTAACAGCCAAGACCTGGGCCAATGGAAGTTTTTCTACATCCAAGGCTTCTCCATTTCTCATTCAAGACATTACAACCGAGATTAAGTGTCCCCAGAAACCTTTGATCTATGCTTGCATGCTTCCCACAGATTATTGACTTCCTTGGTTCTGGATGTTGGCACTCCTTCAGAGTGAATGTGTTGCTTGTCATGAAAGCCACTGAGGAAAGGACATCCAAATTCTGGCCATACTCACATGTGTGCTTTTTTTTTTTTTTTTTTTTTTTTTTTACCAAGAAGAGAGCTTTCCATGACTTGGGAAATGCTAACTTCTTCTCGTTTCTCCTTTGTCCTGACAAAAAAACCTGCTGTGGGGGCTCTTTCTAAGGAATCAAAGCACAGGCAGCACTGTGCCCACAAATGTCTATACCACAGCTGGAGAGTTTCTCCAGCTATGGAAGCTAAAAAGTTCCTTTTTTATTTTTTCTGGGTTTTTTTCTTTTTTCTCTTTTCAATTTTCTTTTTTTTTAACATGCAAAATATCTGTGAGACTCTCACAGCCAGCACTGGGGCTTTGAGAAATGGGCCAAACAAGGTCCAAGATCTGAGAGCTCTGGGCTCTGACCCAGCACCTGAGACTGGAGCTACCAGCACTCAAGCAAGACCTCTAGAGAATGTGAAAAATTTTGATTCTACAAACCACAAGGAGGCATTTTGACTTAATGGGTATTAGACATTCATTGGCATGTGCATTATTGGATTATGGTGTGACTGCTGGTAGCTGGTCACTGTTTATTCTACCTATAAGAAATTTCCAGTGGTACAAGCTGGCAATTTGTGTGCACTTAAATTTTGTCACACTGTTACTGGTCTGATGGTCTGATGTAAGACAGACCTACAATTGCTTTCAGACAGTTGCCACCTAAACCAGTCTAAGTCATATGGCATCTCCAAATCTTCTCCCACACGCAGAGCTTCCTCTCCCAGGTAGTTGGTTTCCTCTCCCAGATGTTGGGCTTCCTCTCCCAGGTCACCCCCATTACCAACAACCATGGAAACTGCAGGATTTCAGGTTGACATCCCATAGCACTGCAGAGCCAGGAGCATGCCCTGTGGACGGGGCACCATGGGTGGGACATCTCTAACCATCACCGCTGTAGTCCAAGATGGCAAAACCATGAGTTACTGGACTTAAAATCTGCCACATTTTTAGAAGCTGAAATGACATATAGGCTGGTTCAGACCCTTCTCATCTCCCCAGAAAGGCCAGATAGCAAAAGATGTCATTTCTTCAAGCTCTGAACTTGGGGTATTTAAATAGGTGCCCAAGCATTTTCCCAAAAAAGAGGCTTTTTTTCTCGCAATGCTGATTCAGGGCTCGCGTTCCTCCGCACACTGCATTTCACTCAAGGGCCTGATCCAGCAACCATAAGAGCTGATGAATCCCACATCGAGAAAAGACGTCACGGCGTGGTACAGCATAAAGTTTTTATAGGTGGAGGTTGGGAATGAGGTGCATAACTCACCGGCACTGTTGCCACTTGTGAGTAATGCGCCCATTCCACACTCCCGCGGATAAAACCTTTATGGCCCACCGCAGTACCGGGTATTGCATCTAATATATGCACCGCTATAATGACGAGCACTGAAAACCTGTTTTTTTAACCTGTTTTCTCCCCCCTGCATCCCCCTTTCTCTTTCCCACCCTTAAATACCCCTCTGTGTCTTGCTTCATGGTGCTTTACTTCTGCTTTGTCAACTGCCTGGGGAACCCGCTCTATCGATATTCTGGACAAGGTTTTGATTTGGAAAAAAAAAAAAAAAAACACACAGAGTGAGCGGCATAATTTAAAAATCAAAGAAATTCATTTCAGTAGTAAAAGGTTAACAGCCTTTAGGAGGAACACTTTTTAATCACCCACGTCTAGACTCTATCACTCGAATCACCGGCAGCAGGAGTGAAATATGGCTAAGCCCCCGTCACCAAACAGCACCTAAAGACTGTTGTATTTAATCATGTCTGTGCACTAGTTATGGATTTTCATTATGATTCCCGATGCTGTTGCGCTGTGTAAAATATTAATATCCATAGTAATGATGCATGAAGCTTGGAGTGTAATTTCTTCACTCTCCTTGTCTGATATTAAATTGTTACCACTTTATCATTTGTGTAGAACTGCACGTTTCAATTAATCTTTCCGTATCAGCAGCCCTGATTAATATAGATCATGATTCATAAGCTTATCGTCACTATAGTTTTAACAGATCATTTATAAAGATCTTAAATTTCAGGGCCTGGGAGGCGCAGCCACTCTGTCCAAGGCTTTTCTTACTTCTTGCTCCAGCAGGTTTCTCCATTCAAACAACTAATTCTGGGGAAGAAAATTAGCCAGATAAAAATGCCTGCTTGATTTTGTTGGGTTTTGGGTTTGTTTTGGTTTTTTTTTTAAAAAAAAACTTTACTCAGAGCTGCCTATAAACTTTTTCCCTCTTCGCCTCATTGAGCAGAAGGTGCGTGACTACAGGTGCTCACCAGCTTTGGTCTTCCTTGGTTCATC
Source organism: Antrostomus carolinensis (assembly GCF_000700745.2). Lineage (NCBI taxonomy): Eukaryota > Metazoa > Chordata > Aves > Caprimulgiformes > Caprimulgidae > Antrostomus > Antrostomus carolinensis. Next base: position 16,962 of record NW_010304061.1, read on the forward strand.
CCCAGCTACCCTGGGCTGTCACACGGGTTTTGCAGCTCCTCAATAATTACTGGTCTTCTCCATCTCCACATGATGGTGACTTCTGGTGCTAGGAAACCACACTGGAAGGCACATGCTGCAGTCATGGGCTGAAAACTCACTAAGATGATGTGCTCTCCTCTAGCAAGAAGGACCTCTTTCCACTGCCCCCAGGTCCACTCCACCTCATAAAAAATCATGAGGGGCCATATTCTACATTTGCATGAAGAAGTGAACTCCTGGCCAGAGCCAGCCAACTTTTCTTTTCCATATTAGCCCAGATCCACGGGAGGAGGTTATAGCCCCAGCTGTGGCTCAGAATCCTGCCAGGGCTCCTCCAAGGTGATTGCCTCAGAGCCCAGCAGTGATGCCAACCACAAACCCCGCCTCAGCTTCCCATGTTGAGGTTCAGCGTCACCCAGCACAGTGCCACCATATGCAGAAACACCGGGTCTCCTCTGATAAGTTGCTGTATGGGCATCGCAGCATGTGGCACAGATGTTTGCCTTGAAAATTAATGGCAAAAAGCAGCAACTCACGCTGGGTTGGGGATGAATCAACAGCATTTTGGGCGCTTTTAGGACACTTATAATCATAGTAATGAAGAACAGCAAACAATTAGTCATTTTTTAGTGGATAGAGTTGGAAAAAACGCATTAGATGGTTTAAAACATCCATCAAAGGTCCCTGTCTAGCTTTCTGTGTATTCTCCAGGGCTTTGTCAAGTGATCTGAAGTGTCTCAAATAATGAAAAGACTCATGAGACTATTTAAAATCCTAACAGATGATTATTTTTTCACTACTTACTTGCATATTTTCTTTCCTGACAGTCCCAGAATTCCTCATTATAACTCTCAGTTCAGATTTGCAAAAGGATGTAGGGTTAACAATGAGGAACAGCTCTGGAAATCCCACTGGGGACTATGCACAAGCCTGGGTGAGCAGACACCGAGCTTGGCAGTGGCAGGGGCATGGAAAAGGGGATGTTAGCAAATATCTGCTGTCCTCTTCCTCACTTCTGTGCCCATGGTACCACTGAGTGTAGGCAAGCGATGCTTCCGAGGAGAGAAGAGGACCTCTTCCTTCCTTCCTTCTATAGGACGCTGTCGGGCTCCTCTCCCTTCTGCTTCTTGCCTTTCTGCCAACATCACCCTGATGACAGAAACACTGTGATATTTTATTAACCTCCTGCACTCCCTCACTAACAAGGGGGAAGGGAAAAACCCTGGGAAGTATACATCCGTATCTGCAATCTATACAGCAAGACAGATCTAGCTAGAGCAGTCTTTAGGACATATATGCATTACCGGGCTACAGTGAAATATAGCCTGGAATTTGTCTCCTAAGATGAGATAATGTAGCTGCGTTAACAGCTGCAACTGTCACTTTCAAGTGAAGTAGTGGGTATTGTGTTGAGTACATTTGCAGGGCAATTTTCCAGTTGGAATAAAAGGCTTTCTGAGGTGAATTTTACTTGGTTTTTATCCATCTATCTAAGGTTATTTTTATATATATATTATACAAATATTGACTGGTTCTGAGGGCAATAGAGGTAAAATATTGCACTAGGAAAGAAAATAGTTCCCAAGTCTCTCTCTATATATTTTGGCCTCAGCTAAAGGCTCAGGGCAATATGTGCCATTTTCCCCCTCAGGGCACGAAATTTTACTGCTCTTGCTTCTTAGCTATTTTATTATCCCTTTGTATGTTTGTAAAGAAGAAAGAGATAGGGAAGTGCTGGGCTTGGAGGTTTCTGCACAAAGCAACTTGCTTTGGAAGAGTTTTGCATGAAACAGGAATTTGCATTGCCAGGATCTGTGTTTTAAAAGTGCTGTATAAAATACCAATAAATATCGTTCCTCATGTTTGTTTTTTTTTTCCTCAAAAAATAAACATAAAATAACAAATTCTCACAATTATTCACCATAGGAGTTCCAACAGAGATGAGGGCTCTGCTGTACCAAACTCTCTGAAATACATTTTAGGTAGCTTAGGTACTAGGCAATTTATGCATGTTCCAGAAAAGCTGTGTCAGTTTAAAATGATGCAGACTTTTAGTGGCAGCAATGGAAATTCCAGCTGCATCTGCCTGTTTGCACACCCACTAATTTTCTCATCATGCTGAGCTGAGAAAACAGTATGCACGTGGAGAGGTTGTTGCCTGAACCTCTTTAGATGCCCATTGAGGGCAAAGAAAAAGTCTCCTTTCAAAATTTTCCCCTGAAGTCTTGGGTACCCCTTTTTGGATCATCTCTGAAGAGCTGAGCAGCAGATGAAAGTGCCAGTGGAGACCCTGGAGGTGTGAAGGCTGGTGTCCAAGAAGATGATTTATCTCAGCTTTTGGTCTTGGTGCACAGACAGGACAATGTCCAGCTTTGGGTTCTGTGCTTCACCAAGGATGTTGTGCAGCTGCAGAGGGAAAAAAGGCATCATGGTGGCTCAGGGGCTGGGGGACAATAGCTGATGGTGAGAGGTTCGGGGAACATAACCTCTTCAGTGTATCAGAAAGAAAAGAGAGAGGTCAGCTCTTGCAGGGCTCTGGGAACCTTCCCAGAGGAGAACAGGGCAAGGCTGAAAGGCCAGTGAATGGAGGCTAAACCTAAGTTCAAGTAAGAAATTAATTTTTGCTTGCAGGGATAAACGCCAGCTGGGATGAGTGACAAGGTGGGTTTTTGCTTCTTCACTGTTGAGAAGTCAAGTTATGCTTGCTCCTCTGCAGCATGTGCCTGGACAAACCAGCAGTGGGAGGAAAACCAAAGGATAGTTCTCTCTAAGCCCTCGTAGCTCTAGGTTTGGCCTGTGTCTTCCCCATGGACCTGTTCAAGACCTTTCCAGCTCTTCTCACGTCTGCTATGACCTTAGAGGAGGCATCTGGCTTGGGAACCCAACTCGCAGGCACAACAAACCCACTTGTCACCAAAGCCATCCTAGCTGAGCCACCTGCAGAGCTGACCCAGGCAGAGATCCAGCCGCCCAAACCTTGCCCTCATAGAGATGGCATTGAGCCCACAGTGGTCCTGGTTACTGAGCAGTCAGAGAGTATCGAGAGAGGAAACAAATCACCTGTGGCACCTATAGCCACATGCAGAAATTAGAGAGTCTGACTATAAGGTCACAATAAATCAGCGTACTGACAAGGAGATCTACCCTTTGTCCAGGGTAGAAGATTTATCTCTGACCCAAGGCAGGGGCATTTCTTCCTTGATTTGTTAAACGCTGAGCAGAAAATGGAGCTAGATCTGAAGCCTGATGAGTACCTGATTGCAAATGCTCTTGCCCAGCCCCATGCCGGCTCTTTCCTCCCCCCCACAGACACGCACGCACTCCTTCTCAGGATGCTGTATTATGTTTCAAGAGAGCTTCTATTTTTTTTTCTGCCCGTGATGGACCAGCTTTTGCAGAACTTGATTATGTGGTTTGTTTTCCTGATGACATTTTAATCAGAGGGCTCTCTCTCACAGAATGCCGACCAGCGCTGGGGAAGAGCCTGCGTGCTGTCAGCAGAACAGGTTGGGTGTTCACCAGCAGGAAGCACGGCACATCCCGGTGCTGCGGGAAGGGGAGAGGCAATGTTGAGATGCAGAAGGAATCAACACACTGAAAGAAAGAGGCTGAATTTCCAGGGTTTCTTTTAGAAAAGTTTTTCAAGGTTAGGGCTAAAATTCAGCTGTGATCGAGAGGGAATTAATTTTGCACAACTGCAGAGTGCCAGAGTGAAGGAGTCCCACCACCAGTGTATCCCCATTTTCCATCCATGGTTGGATGTGGTCAAGATAAACAAAGGAGCTTGGCTGATCTGCAACCAGGAAAGAGAAAATATTGGCAACACCTGACTTGTGCCTGGTCCAGGACCAAACATGCTAACTTGTCTAGCCATGAGGTCTGGGCTGTCTTCTGGACCACCTCCACACTGATAGACCAGGAGGACATTACCTTCACCCTGAAATGGCAAACAGTATTTCTTCCTTCACCTCCACAGACAAAACCTACAGACATTCAAGGTCCACTTGTAACAGAGTTTAACACACAATTTATAGCAGCCTAAGCTAGCTTAACTAAACAAAAACCATGCTACCATCCCACCCACACTAAAGCATGTGACATAGATGCTGGCAGCAGAAATGGGCAATACAGGGGAGAATCAATGACATTCATTTTGGCATGGCTTTACAAACCTTGAATTCCTGTACCAAAGCACTTTGTTTTCAATTTATTTTTTTTATTTCTCACCACTAAATTATTCCTTAACTGACTATTGTCATGATTTGAGGAACTTTTGACATTATAAATGCAAACATACCCATAAATCTCACAGTAAAAACTTAGCATGAGAAGCCTGCATAATCATAAACAGTAAATATTTTGCAATGACTGTGGTTCATAGGGGAAAAATTAGCATTTCACTTCAGTATGGCCCAAATGTGTTTTGATTTCCTTGGAGGTTGTTGAGGGGTTTTTTTGGTTCAGTCTCCTGTAATATAAATAATAATGTAGCCAGATGCTTGGTACATAAACACATGGCTGATGAGCAAAGGGATGTGAAGGATAATGTTCATCATGTTTAAAACACCGGGAAACAAGGCTACTGTTTTTAAACTATAGAAAATGCATGGCATAAACCAAATGTTAATATCCAAGCAGGATCATGGTCTGCCCATGGTGACAGGAACGGCACAGAGTGACTGGTGCAATTTTTGGGGGGCTTTATCACGGAATTTTGCCCTTTCTGCATGTGAGTTTCAAAAAATTGTAGAGGTCTCCAATTTCACGGAAGGGGTTGGAACATGGTGGTGTGATTGTGCCATGAAGCAAAACAATAATTGTCTACAATCAATGCAACCGAACACAGGATCTGGCTTACGTTTTGGTTCCTCTCTTGCCACTGCTCCATCTGAAGTCACTAGAAGAAGGAGGTTCAGTCCCTCCTGAATGGTACTGCAAATGTCTGCTGGATATCCAGTGACTCAAAAAATTACAGAGATGACTCTGGAAAACAGAGTATTTCTTTCAATGAAAACTGGGTTTTTTTCTATGACCATGTGAATCATATCTGAATAACAACTTACTTCTGAAGGACAAATAAGAACTGATCACATCATTAAATATGGTCTGTTAAATATTTATCACTCTTCTGTGCATGTGAATCTAAATTCAAGGGATTCAGCAGTATCACAAGCAGTTTGGGTTGATTCCTCTTGTCACATTTTCCTTAACATCCTCCTAGATTCCAGTGTGTTACAACTGCCACAGCAGCACATAATCAATACCTTGTTGGTAGAAAAGACTATAGCCATTTAGGAGAAAATTCCCAGTACCCTCTTCTCCAGAAAAGTTTGCATAGAGTTTCGCATTTCTGTTCCATTGGTGCCACCTATTGGTAAGTGCACACGCCAGCCCATGAGAACAGTCACTTTGAGGAGCAGTGGCAAGGACATAGGCCTCTTACCAAAGATGGCCAACTGCAGTCATGACGTAGGCATCATCTGGAACCATTCTGAGAGGAAGATCCTTGGGCATCCAGCTCCATCAACCATTTTCCACCAAGCTCAGCTCATGAACCTGCAACTAAATAGCTTGTTGCTGCTGAGTTGAATAGGAAGTCCTACTGCTGGCTTCTGCTTAGCCTTGCCACCACTTTTGTCCTCTGGGGAAGATGAGTTATGAGTCTGTCCCATAAAATATGTGGTGCCCATTGCAGTCTGCCCAATCCTAAGCAGATCAGACCTTCACAAAAGCTCTCCTTGGTTTAAGGTTTTGTCTGACACAGTGACTTGGCCACCAAAGCACCAGCATGATGTTCTTAGTCCTGATTATCCATCTGTAGGGCAAGCTCCCAGAGGGAGTTAGTGAATACAGCTTCCAGGAAATGGTAAAAATCCTGTTCTATGTGAGTTATGTTGATGTTTCAGTTGAACAGTTATTCTTTATTGAGAATAACTCTATTCTCTTTCTCTATTGACTAGGTCTTCCTCAGGAGGGCTTTCCAGACAAAGGGAGGGGAAAAAGAGAAAAAGTCCCTGATTTTTGAAGATTAATAATTAAGGAAGATTGACCTCTTTATCTCCCTGGAGAGCATCTCCCAGGGGAGACCCATTGGCATCCTTGGTAAATAGAATGACGGTCAGCTGTAGTCTAACCAAACTTTGCCAGCCAGAAGACCTGTCCATCAGCAAATTCTGGGCTGGGACTTTGTGCCAGATCTTGCTACAGTCAAACAAAGTGCTTGTTCTCTCAGCTGTGGTCTCCTTGCCAAGGATCTCCCCAGCCATTTGGGAGGTGGAGACAGGAGAGAGAGATCAGAGGAGGAACTCATGGGTTGGGTAACCCCAGGAAAACCCCAGAGTCCTGCACGCAACAGTCCTGCAGGGTGGGTCTGAATGTCTACAGGGACAATTCCTTGTGTAAGCAAGGGTCATTGCCTAAAGGGTACCTCCTCTTACTGCCTCAGCTTGCAGATGGCAGCAGGTGATTCCAAGCTGTACCAGTCCAACACCAAAATTCATGGATGAATCAGGATGAGTCCTGTTAGGAACACACTTTCTCCACTTTAAGATGTGATGAGTCATTTCTAGCAACAGCTTCTCCCACATCATTTTCCATGAAGGCTGGAGCCAACCCAGAATAGTGCTGTTCACCTCCATCCCATCCTTTCCAGAATTTCCCACCTCTTCCAGAGCCCCCCCGTCTCTGATCCAAATACAACCCTTCCTGGCCCTTACACTTTCATTTCTGTTTCTTTACATCTTTATTAAATTGTATAGCCACTTTGATAGGAAAATTGAAAAGAAAAAGATATGAGGAACAACAAAAAAGCCATAATTATGAAGATTCAATTTAATTTTAAAGGTTGTGGAAGGAGGAAAAAAAAAAAAAGCAGGAGAAGAAGAAACCAAATTAATTTAGCAGGAAAGCATTGCATGAAATATTGTTGGAGTTTAATAACCATGCAAAGACAGATGATATGTGTGGAAAAATTAGTTGTAGGACCTCATAATAGTCTATTAATATTTTCTACAGGCACAGAAACCCTTTGCTGAATGATTGTAACAAAGTAATCTTTTTTTTTTTTTAAGACATTAAAAAATATCTTCAAAAGAAGAAGACGGCAGCAATGTACAAACTGTACAGAATGGAGACCCCGGTGAGGCACGTCAGATCCCAGGCTAGATTCATCACAGGCTTCTCTGATCTGCCATGATGGAGGGTCTCCCACCAGGCTGCTTGCTGGGGGCAATTGTCCCAAATGGTAGGATGAGGCCCCTTGACAATGCATCTCTCCCCCCTTTCTGACTGGTAG
>NW_010304061.1:24294-25870 GCF_000700745.2 Antrostomus carolinensis
AAAGGTGTTTCTCTTGGTAAGGACAGGAATGAGGTCCCTGTCAGCTGAGGAGACAGTTGCTCTGGGTGGGCAGGTCTGGCTGAGAAATGACCTCCTGGAGGAATTTATTCTGTGTGCAGCCCATGCTCCCAGACATGGTTGCTTGGTAGAAGCAGCTTTCTCCTTTCTCCTGCCAGAAACCCCTGCATTGCCTCTTCCAAAGAAAGCCATGTCATTCAGAAAAGTCCAGGCTCCTCTGGTGGAGGATGCACAATTCATCTCACCTATGTTTCTTCTTCCAGACCGCTCTTTCTACCAAAAGCTGGCATTGACCTTGGGCATCTCAAAGTGGTAGAGGCCAAAGGCAGTGTGAATCAGTGGGTCTGGGTGAAGAGGTCCACAATGGGGCCAATGCCCAGCCCTGTACACAACTGTGCTCTTCCCTTTCTTCTTCTCTTCAACTCCAGGGAGAGGTTAGACTCAGCTCTGCTGCCCTCCCTCCTTGACACTGCCATCATAGTCCTGTTTTCTAGGATATCACATCAAACGAGGCCAGAATCTTAATGATCAGTCACGACTTCCATGTTTTGGTCAGCTGCCATCATGTAATAGCAATACGGCAGGTGCTCCACAAAAATAGAAGGAGCAACAATCTCTCTCAAGGCAGCCCCAGGAGACCAAATGTTATGATCAAGCTCTTGCTGAGCCTGGAACAGCCTTGAATTTGGACCATGAAGCCAGATGTGGCATCAGAGCAGGGCAAGGCTGCTGGCCAAGGGCTGTGCTGGTTGCACAGCCCCACAACCTTGGTGCAAAGAGGAGGATTCTTGCGTTGACTTGTCACCTTCTGTTACCCAACATGGACAGCTCAAAGACCTCCCCAGCACAGCGTGATGGTAGAAAGCTGATGCTGAAGTTAAGGAGCAGCACGCCCAGGAGCAATGTTCGACTGAGGCATCGGTGCTGCCCAAAGGCTGAGACAGCTGGAAGGAGCCCAGATTTTAGGAGAACAAAGGGAATGGGTCAGGCCACAGAAAAGTCATACCCACCTTCAGCAGCATATGGCTGTAAAGATGGTCTCTATAGATGCATTTGGAATATTATTAGTCTGAAGGGCTCCTCACAAGAAGGAAAGGGCCACAGTGATGTACCTGCAGGGCACTGAGAACACATGTATGCAAACACTTGTGTGTGCACGCTGGAGCATGGTGTGCCTGTGCCCAGCATCTTTGTTGGAGGTGGAGGTAAAGGCTTCTAATTGCACCGTCAGGCATGTCTTTAAAATCAGTATTAACAACCAACTCAAGTAAAGCATCACCATGACTGCACCAAAACAAAGTATGGTAATGGGAGCAAGGGAGGAGAGGTCGCTGTCTGCGGACATTTTAACTAGGTCTCTCAAAAGGATATATTTCCTTGGTCCTAAATGGGATTTGCTTTAGCTCCAGACAAAACCCTTAGGATCCTGTGAACTCAACTAGGTCACTCCTGCAAGGAAAAAATAAAATGAAATCAAGAAATGAAATTAAATGCCTAAGTGAATAAAATAAAATAATAAGTTAAAATAATAAAATGAAATGAAATGAAATGAAATGAA
>NW_010304062.1:0-4500 GCF_000700745.2 Antrostomus carolinensis
CGGGAGCACCGCCGGGCCAGCACCTGCTCCTTGTCGCCTGGCGCCCTCTTCTGCTGTGCGACACCTCCTCCTCTTGGCACCTGAAGGTTCAGTCTTCGCTCGGAAAGTCCCGCACAAGCCCCGGGCTCCTGCGGGCCCCTGTGCCCCGGGGCTGCGGCCGGGCTCTTGCTCTCAGCATCCTTCTGTCCCAAACGGTCCGTCTCATTCACATTGTCCTGCCTCCCCCACGTCTGCCACCATCCAAGTCAGAATGAATCTCAACACCATATTTTCTGGGGTTTTGGGTGTTTCAAATTGTGTTACCCTCAGGGGCATCTCACAACCTGCTTCATATAGTGAGGCAGGAAAGGAGCTGTAACTTCATTCACGTGATGGGCCAGAGCACAGTATGGACACAGGGGAATAACGGGAACCAAGCGCGTGAGACCAGCTGGGAGGCCAGAATCACTGCTTGAGATCCAGGTACAAGAAAAAAAAACAGCAGTTGGAGTCTGTAGGCTTGGAGATGCCTTAAAAAAAATAAGAGGCAAAATTTTAGAAACCTTTTGCTGAAACAACCCCAAACTCAGGTTTTACTTCAATGTCACATCCAACAGAAAATTTCAAGGGAAAAAAACCCTAAGCAAATGGAATTTAAACTATCTAAATAGGAAGAACATCTCAGATGTCATGATACTGGGGGTAGCCCCCAACTGTAGTGTCTGTACGATGATAGAGTAGCCCAACAAAAGGACCTGAGTCCAGACATGCAATAATTCTGACTTAATCATTACACTGTGATGCTTTTTTTTTCCTTATGGCTACATGATTTTTCCTGCAGAATTCAATTTATGTATGTGTGTATACACACACACACACACACACACAGAGACATGATCTACAGCGTTAGACACAGAATAGGATGACTCTTTAGTCTCACTGTATGCATATTAAAGTTAACTGCTACCTGCTACACGCTAACGGTATGTTCATACACATTTTGGCATTTCCTATTCTGTCAGTGTTCATTTGTACATTGCTAACACTGAATGAATGGAATAAACTGAATGCAAAATGTGTTTAAGAATCAGTAAAAGGAATAGTACCGGCAACCAAAGTGCTCTATTTATGCATCACTTGCTCAGATAAGGGCAAGACCTCTGCATTAAAATAGCAACACGGTATGCTTTCCTGAGCACACATGCTTGAAGGTAAAGGGATGAGCCATTACTAATGTAGCTCAGGCCTGTGTGAACTGCAGAAATAGCCTTCAGGCTGTGTAAGGTGTGTCAGATGTCCAGCACAGTAGAACTAATGTTGCATACGAAAATACATTATAATGGAACTGGCCCAGATGAAGGCTTAATACTAAAGATAAGACAGAAAGGTTCAAGACAAAAAATAAAGTGCTTTTCTTGGAAGTAGGAGTAAGTGATATACTATATCTGTCCCACTTTACTCAGGACAAGAACCCCAACTGTGTGTCATAAATGCCTGAAGTCAGGCCTTTGTAAAGGACTGCATGAAATAATGGCACAAAGCGATCCCACGTATCCCATTATAGCTGTTCAGCCTGTAGAAGAAAATCAAAGCTGTGTTTGTTTTGGTTTATTATGGACACATTTCATTTTTGCACTTCAAGCGATTTACATCAACCTAAATTTAGTGGTGGGATAAACACCTTCTGGAATAAGTATGAATATCGAGGAGCAACTGACACTGAGCTGGTATTTGGTGAACCTGCTCCAGGTCTCACTTAGATTAAAGTCCGGTGTAAGCCCAGGGAAAGAAATGAAATGGGAGAAATCTCACTTTGAGGTACCTTGTGCCTCCAAAAGGTGAACTCTAAGCTAGAGCAGGCTGCGGGAAGGCTGTGGGATGCTGGGCAGTGCTTGCCTGCTCTCCATGGTTTCTGTGTACAGGCTGAATTCGGATGAGCTGCAGAGCACCTCAGGAGGGCAAATGGTACCTTTCATTTTAGAGACTAATCTCCGAGTGCTGCACTGTGAGTGTGCCCATTTCTGTTGCTGTGTGCACAGCTCTGATCAAGGCTGGGATGCACAGCTCCATAGGTATAACCACTGGGTAACCTCTCTGCCACTTGCCCTCTCTCTCCCTTAAAATGTGGCACACTGCACAGTGTACTGGTGTACGGTCAGTGCACTCAAAAGGACAGTCAGGTCTCAAAGCCTCTTCAGGGACTGGTAAATCCTACAAACCTTGAATAAACTCAGTGTCAGTGTCTCTTTTCAGGGGTGTATATTGAATGAAATAGTTCTTAAATTTTTATGGGGTGAGGAAACTGGCAAGAAGACTCACTATCATTTGTGAAATGATAATCCAGAAATCTCCTGGGCTGTTTGTGCCCTGCTGTGTGGCTCTCCAGCAGATATCAAGGTGGTTAAAATCCCCCATGAGGACCAGGGCCTGTGAACAAGAGGCTTCATCCAGTTGTCTGAAGAAAGTCTCATCTAATTCTTTTTCCTGACCAGGTGGTCAATAGCAGACACCTACTACAACATCAACCATGTTGGTCTGCCCACTTTTCATGACCTGTAGGCTTTCAGCTGGCTCCTCGTCCATCCCAAGGCAGAGCTCACGCATTCCTCCTGCTCTCACACACAAAGGGCAGCATTTCCTCGTCACCATCCTGGGCTGTCCTCCCTACAGAGCCATCCATTGCAGCACTCCAGTTGTGTGAGTTATCCCACCATGTCTCTGTGGTCCTGATGAGATCATAGTCTTGTAACTCCACACAGACCTCTAATTCCTCCCGTTTGTCCCCATGCTGTGTGCACTGGTCTACAGGCACTCAAGATGTCGATTTCCCAGAGAAGGCAAGACATCTGTCCTCACCATGCTGGCCTGGAGGCCCTTCCTTATTTGGGTGTGCACACCTGGAGTGACCCCACTTCAACTGTCTTCTGTTGATTTTGAGGTTTCTCCTGTCCAGATCACCCTGCACGCTCTGCTTCTCAACTTGGTCCACCACTCCCTCACTTGGTTGTGGATTGTCATGTCCCTCCCCACATCGTTCCTAGTTGGCCTGGTGGTCAGGTTGGTTTCCTCACCAGGTTGGCTGGACTCTGATCAATCACTTGGTAGTTACTACAAGACTACACAGGCTTACTTCAGTAGCATCTTGGGCATGGGGAAGCAGCATCTGCTTTTAAAAATGGAATAGTTACTTCCCATCAAGGCAAAAGCAGGAAGTGGTAGGACATAGCTTGCTAGAATTGACCCTCTCCTTTCATACTTCAAAATTTGCACATTGCTAATTGTCATGCCAGTAACTCCAGAAAACTGTCCTCTCACACAGGAGTTCTTTATGGATTTACAAATTTATTTTTCACACTGAGTAACAGTTTGCCTAGTATTAATAGAACTAGGCTGTGCAACTCTGCTTGGCTGTGCAAATTCAGCCATGTTTATGCCAGATCTAAGCCAAACCTTATTGTCATATTTAGATGAACATAATTAACCATGCCTGTGGCTCAGCCAAAACCAGCCTGATAACCTATCCTGTATGTTCCAGTCAAACTATCATCTTTCATGTTCCATTTTCCATTTAGCTGTTGTTTTTAGATGAAAAGGCTACATTTATAATTCAGTTGTGCATCAGACAACAAAGCAACTAATTAATTAATTGCCTCCTTGTATTTCTAAAAATCTGAAAACATGACATGGAGGTGCTGGAACGTGTCCAGAGAAGGGCAATGAAGCTGGTGAAGGGCCTGGAGAACAACTCTTATGAGGAGCGACTGAGGGAACTGGGGTTGTTTAGCCTGGAGAAAAGGAGGCTGAGGGGAGACCTCCTCGCTCTCTACAACTACCTGAAAGGAGGGTGTAGACAGGTGGGTGTTGGTCTCTTCTCCCAAGTAACAAGCAATAGAACAAGAGGAAATGGCCTCATATTGCGCCAGGGGAGGTTTAGGTTGGATATTAGGAAACATTTCTTCACTGAAGGGTTGTCAAGCATTGGAACAGGCTGCCCAGTGAAGTGGTGGAGTCATCATCCCTGGAGGTATTTAGAAGACGTGTAGATGTGGTGCTTAGGGACATGGTTTATTGGTGGACTCGCCAGGGTTGGGTTAATGGTCTTAAAGGTCTTTTCCAACCTAAATGATTCTACAATTCTATGAACAGAATGACCACTTGATACTGTGTCAAGCCAAGAGAGGTTCTACAACCTGTCATGGCGATGCCACTGCACATGTCGTAACTTCTTGCATTATTTTGGCTAATTCAGATTAGAGTATCTGACAAACCTCTCAGGTCACAGCAGGTCACAGCACTGCTAATAGATGTTGGCCATCCTGATTCACTGTTTTCTGGTATTGCTTTTCTGGTTTAGGGTGCAGTATAAAGCAAATATTGCTGTGTAATGGGTTTGTGTGGCAAGGTTTTGGTAGTGGCAGGGTGTGGGGGGGGCATAGAGGTGGCTTCTGTGAGAAGCTGCCAGAAGCTTCCCCCATGTCCGACACAGCCAATGTCAGCCGGCTACAAGACAGACCCGCCACC
>NW_010304063.1:0-634 GCF_000700745.2 Antrostomus carolinensis
GTTGTGGAGTCCCTTTTCCGCACGTCAGCAGAACCCGAGTTTTACACCAGAAGCCCCTAGGAGCACCCTCATCTCCGGGGCAGAACCTCAGTTCCACACCGGAAGTCCATAGGGACACCCCTACTTCTGGTGCAAACCCCTAGTTTCCCACCGGAATTCCCCGGGGGTGACCCTCAATCCAGGACAACACCCTCGTTCCACACCAGAACACGAGTTGAGTCAGTTCCACGTGTTTCTCAGCTCCATTTTAATGGAATTGAAATGCTTCTCACCTGTAATAGGTAGTAAACTGTTTGTTCATCAAACTTAGTTAACAACGGTGGGGAGTGTAATAGACGGTATTTGTTTACTGAACCTCTTGGGAAAATACTCACTTCTTGTTACTGAATTTAATCTGGCTCAAGCAACTGCTCCTAACGATTCTTGGAGTTATCTTTCTATTTTGTGTACTTTGTGTAATGATGAAATGTGCCTTTGACTGCTGTTTTAACACAGGTAACTCATATAGCAATCGGAAGAAAATCGTCTTAAATAAGAAGTAATATCCAATAAGTATTTTAGGGAATTAGAAGGTAAAGAGAATTTACTCGTCTAAAGAGAAAAAGGGGGATAATAGTGGGCATTTGGTATTTTA
>NW_010304064.1:0-2675 GCF_000700745.2 Antrostomus carolinensis
ACGGGAGCACCCGCCTCAGGCTTCCCGGCAAACCCCTGGCACGGAGCGGGGAGTGGGATCCTGCGCTGACCCGCTCGGCCGCACCCTCCTCCTCGCCTCACACCGGCTCTGCTCTGCTCCAACCGGGATGGCGATACCGGCGCTCGGCATCTCGCCTCCCTCCCACACAGGTGCAGGTACCACCAGGCTGGTGGTCCTGTGGGAATGGGCTCCCGGCGGGAGAGGGGAGCCTGAGCCTGGCTGGGGCTTTGGCAGGTGAGGGATATTCCCCATGGCATGAGCCTCAAGTCCAGGTGTGTGGTTTGGAGGTGCCTTCTGCCTCCTAAAGCTCTGGGTGGGTTTTGTGGCACTGGGGGCTCTGGGTGAGGAACTTCCAAAGCGTGAACGTCAGCTGGGAACAAGAGGGGAAGAAGCAGCTCAGCACGAGGGGAGAGTACAGCCCCAGGGAACAGCCCGGTAGGGACCAGGCACCAGTTGCAGAGGGACTGGGACAGGACTGGGGTGCCCAGGTTCCGGGTACAGGACTGATGTGGTGAGCTGGAGGGAACAACCCCAGTTTGTGGACACCCACCAGGCAGTCAACCCCCGGGCTGCCAGCACCGGCTCAAGGGGAAGAGCCACATCTGCCCAAGGAACCTGTGCATGACTTGCCATGGAGCAGAGCCCTCCACCTCACTCAGGCATGGCAGAGGGTCCTGAGGGGCTGGGAGACACCCAGCCCTCCATCAGCTGATGCTCCTATGCCTCCCCAGCTCAGCCCTGTCTCCTCTGCAGGCTTGTCTGGGGCTATGGCATCACTGGGTGGGCTCACCCATCCATGCCCTGTCCTGCCAGGACCTCCTGCTCTCCTTGCACCCGAAGCAGGGGAGGTGGGATCCTCAGCACTGGCTGGGGCAGTGTGTGGGAGTTGGCAAGGACAGAAGCCCATTGCAGAGACCCGGGAGTGCAACAGCCCTGGCAAATCTCCAGTCTGGCTTCCCAAGACCAGTGCCATGTTGGTACAGCGATGCTTTCAGCTCCCTGCCACCTCGGGGATGCAGGACCCACCTGGGTCTGGTGCTGTGATGGGGCGAGACTCCCACGATGGCAGTAAGAGCCAGGTTTGTGCCTTCAGTGGAGGTCACCTCCCTCTTGCAGCAGAGCCCAGCAAAGTGCCAGCTGGTCATACTGATAAATGCTCCGAGCAGGACGGACGCTGACCCCTGCTCATGCTTGTCCCCACGCCGTCCCCTCACACCTTGGGGCATGCACTGATGAAAAACAGGTTCCCCCTCCACGCTGACCGGCAGCGCTGCCTCCTCCACCCCTGGTCACTGGCTCCCTGCCCCGTGCACGCAGAGGATGCTTCATTCCTGGCTGGTGACCGAGCTGCCTGCCTGGAGCGTTTGCTCTCCGAGAGGCAAAGGGAGATGGCCAGGCTGTGTGGCTGGCGGGTGGCCATCACTGAGGAGTGGTGGCAGCCCTGAGCTCTCCTCCAGGGCTCTCCAGGAAAGCAAAAGAGAACCTTGGTCCTGTGTGAGTGGCGTGGGGCTGTGCCCATGCAGTGTGGTCAGCATGGCTGGGAGACAATCTTGAGCGCTGCAGCTGGCTGCTGGGTGTTGGATCCCAGTCTGTGCCGTGTAGAACAAGGCTGTTCTACATGGGGAAGGGCATGGGAAGACCTGGAGCAAAGGGTCTTCAAGGGTCTTGGGGATCTTGGGTCATTCCTGCCCTTCTCCTGGCTGCTGTGGGGACACAGCTGTGCTGCCAGAGCAGCCTGGCTCAGGGACGGAGCCTGTCCCCGCTGGTAGAACCAGGGCCTCTGAGCAAGTGAGTGTGTGTGTCCGCATGATGCGTGTGCATGCGTGTGGGTGGGCATGGACACGAGTGTGGGCACATGTACTAGTGCATACATGGATGTGTGCACGTGGAAGGTGTGTGTGTGCACGTGAAATGGCACACACAGGTGTGTCAGCAGGTGTCTGTGTGCACACATGTGTGCATGCGTGTATGTGTCCCTGTGCTCCTGTCGCCTGGGTTCTTGGCTCTGGGGTCCTGCCCACCTCCCCTTTCGACAGGTAGAGCATGCGCAGCCCCCAGACCCTTGGAGCACGAGCTCCTGCTCTCGCCCTTGGAGATGCAGGTATTTATATGAGGAAATTTGGAAGCGTGTTCAAGTCCCTGCTCAGTGACCTTCAAAACCATCCAGCAAATTCAGCTTGGACCGTGAGCCCGGCCAGATGGCCCTTCTCAAACACGCTGGCTGTGCAAACTGGGGCTTTACTCTCGATTCCGGCTCCTGCTCCAAGGCAGGCTCGTGAAACAGCGTATTCAGTATGTGCTCTGGGAAGGCAGCCACGCAGCCCGAGGAGGTGGGAGGGAGGTAGCCAAGCCGGGGTGGGGAGGGACGACGCAGGCACGGGCTGGCGGCCGAGAGACTTTGGGGTTTGTAATTGAAATGTGAAGCACAGGGTGAAGTTTGGGGGATCCAAAACTGGAGGGGAATGGGCTGGGTGGGGGTGTACGGGGCTGGCAATGTCACCTCCAGTTGGGGAGGCTGCTGGGTGAGCAAGGTGGGAGCTCTGAAGTTGGTGGAAAGGAGCCCGCAGGGGTGATTCAACCATGGGGAACTGGGCCTGGCCAAGGGTGACTCCTGAAACCCAGGAGAGGAAAGAGCAAACCAAGAGAATGGATGG
>NW_010304065.1:0-10545 GCF_000700745.2 Antrostomus carolinensis
TGCTCTTTTCCAACCAAACTATTCTATGATTGCTTCTACAACCTACAGAGTAAGCAACATGGCAGAAACTCTCCACTTGTACGTCTCTTCTGTTTCAAGATCACTGTTCCCTGCCACACTTTCCATGTGGATAGGGTCCAAAGAAGGTCATCTAGTAAAAACAACAGTAATAATTACTGCTAACAATATGGGTCTGCAAAATGTAACAGCTTTTCCTTTCCAGATATTAGAACTCTGAATGAGTTTTTGCAATTTGTTTCCAGCAGTAGTGATAGTGATCAGCCGATGGATAACTTTACGGTTGGACTTGATGATCTTAAAGGTTTTTCCCAACCTAAATGATTCTATGATTCTATGAAAAGAAGTCCATCCTAAAATGTTTCTCTCATAAACCATCTATTCATTTCCTAACAGTTGACTATTTGCTCTAGTGACTACATAATGCTTTTAAAATAAAAGTGAGCATAAATATTTTGACATTTTATATATGCACAGAATTTTCATTGAGAAAACACGATTCTTTTAGTCTCAAACAGACAAGAGAAAGCCTCTTCAAGCTGGCACTTTCCCCTTCCAATCTGTTACAAGGCAGCCTCAGATAACCACACACATTCTTGTTATAAACACCATCTTGCTACGCAACTTAAAGTGTCTGTCAGAGCAACACTGCTCTCTCCAAGCAAAGTCAAGTTTTTTGTTGCTGTTTTATAAATGAATTAAACTAGTGAACTCTTCTGATAACAGATGACTCTCCTTACACATCGCCCTGCAAATTCACACATACATTTCTGAATGAAAGAGCCGCAACTAAATGTTCTTTTTGCTTGTATCCACCACAGTACTACGGTTTTATAGACCACCTAACAATCAGAGACCATGAAAAAAAGGGGGGGGCCTTCTTTGTCTAAATCGTTACTTTGTTTCTCTTCCCTGGCTTTCAATTTCCCTCCCAGCACTACCATCACCATCAGAAACGACATATTCCGCATTACTAAATAGCAAGAGCCATAGGGCTTTTCACTTCTAATTTCACGCCGTAATAAAATGCAGTGGTTGTTTCACTGGGGGACCTGAAAAGCCTCCCTTTGTAAGGCTTGTTTGACGGTCAGGTTAAGTATCACACTCTGGCAGCAGGCATCTGTGCGTGCCTCTTCATGCAGTTACGGCAAGGGGGCAGGAAAAAGAACAGAAAAATGAAAAGGAGTTTGTCTTGAAAAAAATATTAATCCCCTACTCTGAAACAAGCAATTTAGATTCTATTGCTTGGCCTAAATATTTTTAAATATATCTCCTGTCTGCCTCATTGATAAAATGATCAATCTAATAACAGAAAGTCTAGAAAGTTTGCAGCAGACCGAGCTACACTTGTTTTAATGGAAAAATCTATTAACCTAAATTTGACAGATGATACAAATTTCTGCAGGTGAGAGGAAGGGGGGAAAAGGGATCTAAAGAAAATAAATTTTTATTAATTTAAGAGTAAACAAACTCACAAAAAAAACCAGTGCAGGTGGATCAGCAATAACAAACAAATATAATGTTTCTAAAAAGCACTGGCATAACATGTAAAAGAAATATTGCTTCATTCTATAAAAATAGAAGTTAAAATTCTGTTAATCCCAAGTACAACAAGAACAAAAACCCAAAATGTAACAGGAAACTCTGTGAAGTGTTCTAAACTTAGCTTTAAATATATTCCCACTACACAAAGAATGTTTTTCTGTCCCAATGTTTAGAAACTCTATTGTATCCATTGAATCTTTTGAAAAAAGAGATAATGTGATTCCTCTGCACAATAATCTCTTCATGTCTCTTAACATAGTCTACTGAAACACCAAAATGAGTAAAATTCTATCAGTTCACATGACAATTCATAGAATAAACACTGCTGGATAATACTTTCAAAGTTAGATATTTTCTTATTGGGGAAAAAAAAAAAGTTATTTAATAGTGTCTGAATACCTTAGAAAATTCAAATAAAGTAACCTAAAACAGCTATCTTGTTTCAAAGGAATTTCTTTCAGAGGTTATTAAACAAATGCCTTCCCTCCTATCAACTTTCAATGCAAGCTACATACAAGCAAGAAAGACTACACTTACATGCTAAATTTCTTGATAAATATCTCTAATTGTTATGGTTACGTGATGGGCATAAGTGAATCTACATCCATAATGCCACCAAAAAAGGGGCGGTACTGAACTGGGACTAGCACTTCTTTGGATGTAAATGTGCTGAAACAAGCACTAGATGAAAAAGTGACCAGTTTTTAGCTGAGTAAACTTCCCCATTCAGCTTGCTCAGTAGCCTCATAAAAACTAGCTGTCTGGGTCAGGGACGTTGGCAGAAGGGGAGGAGGAGAGAGGAGTCTGTAAACACCTCTTTAATTGATAGCCTGCTCTTACAGCAGCTTAAGCCAGTCATAAAACCACAGTCTAAAAATCAACTATTATCTCATTTTCCCTCCAAGGCCGAGTAACGAATGTTGACGTTATGGTGTTGAGAGGCAAGTGGGACAAACTGGTAGCTGAGTTAATAAATAAATAGTTCTGATTAAACTATCATAGATTGTACTAAACTGCTAAATCAATCCTCAGCCTTGTGCTGGAAGAACTGAACTGGATGTATATTCCTTGGCAAGAGGTCTGGGCCGGATCACTGGTCATTTCTACTTCCAGGGTAGAAGGGAAGGCAATTTGGCTGTCCAGACCATGCCCCAGAAACACATTCTGCTTTCAGTGTTCATAAATGTGGTAGTTAACATCTGCAGCTCGGACAGGCATCAGTGCACTACTATACAGTATAAATTTAGAATGTTAATTAGGAAAGCAAAATTTTCCTTAAATATGAAAAGTATCTGGCAGATATCATTCCTAAAAGAATTCTAGGATTGTGGCTGAATATGTAGTTAGTTTGTTTGTTTTGGGTTTTCTGATGTTTTTCTTTTC
This sequence comes from Antrostomus carolinensis, assembly GCF_000700745.2. Taxonomy (NCBI): domain Eukaryota; kingdom Metazoa; phylum Chordata; class Aves; order Caprimulgiformes; family Caprimulgidae; genus Antrostomus; species Antrostomus carolinensis. Next base: position 2,947 of record NW_010304065.1, read on the forward strand.
TTTTCTTTTTCTTTTCTTTTTTTTTTTTTTTTTTTTTTTTTTTAATTTCAGCTTGGAGGCTAAGTATTTTGATTAATTATCCACTGAATTCTAACATTATTAAAACATACTGATCCTTAAAATCATGGACTACAATACATAAAGGGAAAGACTGGTAGTAATATACTTTTAGTCATCCTGAAGTGACCTATCATAGTGTGCAGATGTTAAGATGATGAAATTATCTTTAACATTTGGACTAGATGATCTTAAGGATCCTTACCAACCTAAATGACTCTATGATTCTATGAAATGGAATATAATTCTGATAAAGGTGATACTGTAGTCCGGTAAAAAATGTAAAGTGGAAATTTGGGATATGTAATGATTCATCTAGTTTTCTGCCATTCATCTTAATGGGACTCTTAAGTTCTCAGAGGAATCAGAGAGAGTAAAATTATGGAAGCATGTTAGTATTAAGTCCCCAGAGAATAATTGTCTGAAATGCAGCTCTTTGCATAGCACTCTCTATGCTGACAGATGAAATGGCTAGCTTGCCTTTTTATGCAAATATATGCAAGGAAATGCACACTAGTTAATGAAGTATAGCCAAAGGGTCACAACCAGAACTCATAATTCTAGATTAAATCAGCACAGATTGAAGGTGCCCAGCAATTTCAGACACTGACTCCCTGTGATTGCTCAAAGGCATCTTAAATCTCATGGTAATGCATGTCTAGATAAGAGTACCAGAACGCTCAGTTCTGTACAGAGAGCATGTACCTGTAAGCTGCTCTGTAGTTACTGTCATTGTAAACCGTGAAACTTGACAATCCTGAAAAATCTTCACTGAGGGCTCTGGAGTTGCAGCAGCTCTAACTGGATGCAATCTTTTACCACTCATCTCAATACAAACAGGGTTATGTTCGGCAGTAGTGGTGAGATGGCAGGTTGGAGGACTATGAGCAAAAGGAAGAAGGGAAACAATGGCATTGGATGAGAGAAATAGAAAAGGGAGGGCGGGGGAAAAGTAGTCCTGCAAAGCTTTCCATGTGAAGTCATCTGTAAGGATTGCAGTACATTCTTGAGGGTGTATTAAAGTAGAATCAAATATTGCAGCTTTTCATTCAGTCAGGATATTTCCAAGTTTTCTGTTTTCTATATAGCTACCTATTTCAACGAAACATTTTAGGGATTTTCTTTTAAGAGTTAAACTCTCCTTTGAAAACCAAATGTCAGGAAATAAAGTACTTAAAACAGCTGCCCATTCACAGGTACCTATACCCCATATAACACACAGTATGGTAACTGGCCTCCAGCTGCCACTCCTGATAGGCTAACACCTTTTTCTTAGGTATCTGTCACACATGCCAGCCACACACGGATGCCTCCAGGACTCTAAAGAAGCTCAAAGGGAACCGGTTGATCATATGTGAATGAACAATACAGACCTATTGTGAGATTCAACTTCAGACATCTAAGTTGCATATCTACATGTGAGACAGGGACCCAACTTTCCATTAGCTGATGGAGATCTAGTCAATGCAGTCACTGGCATGTGGAGAACCATTCTGCAGACCAAGTATAGGTGTTTCCTACAGGATGAGGTAAGTAGCTCTCTGGAGGCTACTGACTGTACTAACTCAATCCCTATTGAAACAGAGGGAGTCTGGATACCCCCATCACATATAAATTGTATAGAAACCAAAATTCAGGTATTTGAATCTCAAGTTAAGTCCCATCACTGGTCAAAGAATTGTTAATTTGATTAGCATGGTGGGATTATCATCTTGAGAACCCATTTCTTACCAAAGAACTGTAAAATTCCAGAGTATTCCTGGAAATAGAATACTTCCATAACAAGTATTTCAGGCAGACATTTATAATCGTGTGGCTGTACTATAATTCTTAAATGTAAGAGCATTCATTCAGAAAAGCAGAGAGAAAAGTACTCATGAAGAGACTTTTGAACAAGACATAAGATATAATCTGGTTTGTTTCACTGCCAGTCACAGTTGTTACATGATTTTAATAATTTTTACTCCCTCAACCCAATTTGAATTTATATAATTTTCAATTGCTGTAGCATTTTAAATATGTTTAGGTCTATGCATGAAACCACCAAGGCGCTATTTTTTTGCTTATTCAAACAAACTGTTTTAGTCATTTTATATTTTCCACAGTATTTCCTTGGGCAAGAGGCTAGAGATTAATATGTAACCATCTTGGGGTAACCATCCGATATTTGTCTGAACAAATGCATCAATTGACGTTATATAATAAAAAACCAATTCTCTCTTTTCCCTAACCTCCACAAGACAGTTAAATAAAACTTTTCTACAACCACATAAAATTGCCACTGCCCAGAGGCAATACTGCTAGTATACTGAAACTTTTCATGGAATTACTTGTTACATAAAATAGACATATAGTCGTTATTGTAGAAGTCAGATGTAAATCAAATTACAAAAATTACCCTTTTTAGGGAACAGTGCAAAATTTTTTGAATACTGTTTTTTATACACAACAGAATGAAAAATATCTTAGGATTTGAGTATTAAAAATATCTTAACAATGTCTGACTGTGCAGAAGTGTAATACCTCTCTCCTGCATTTCACAATTGGCTAATGGAATGGCCGTAAAAGTCTGCATGCATCTGACAAAAGTATTCTTCATGTATCCTAAAATTTTGTGGTGGGCTGACCCTGGCTAGAGGCCAGATGCCCACCAAAGCCCACTCTATCACTCCCCCTCCTCAATTGGGCAGGGGGAGAAAATAAGATGGAACACAAGAGAAAAAACAAACTCATGGGTTGAGACAAAGGCAGTTTAATAGAAGCAAAGCAAAGCTGCGCGCGCAGAAGTAAAAGAACAAAATATTTATTCTCTACTTCCCATCAGCAGGCGATGTTTGGCCACTTCCCGGGAAGCAGCGTTTGCATACGCGCTGCGGTTGCCGGAGGACAAACAGAAGTAACGAATGCCCTCCCCTTTCCCCTCCGTTCCCCTTGCTTTTATTTCTGAGCATACGTCTTACGGTATGGAATATCCCTTTGGTCCATTTGTGTCAGCTGTCCTGGCTGTGTCCCCTCCCAAGACCTTCCCCACCTCCAGCCTACTGGGCGGGGGGAGATGTTGGAGAGACAGCCTTGGTGCTGTGCTAGCACTGCTCACCAGTAACCAAAACACTGGGGTGTTATCAACACCCCTCGAGCCACCAATACAAAACACAGCACTCTGAGGGCTGCCACGGGGAAAATCAACTCCAGCCCAGCCAGACCCAACTTATATATTCATAGAGAAATGATCTGCTTTACATCTAACCTCCATGACTCAGTGTTATAGGGCCAATTTTGTGCTTGAATTAAGATAGGCAGTGTTCATTAAAATCAATAGGAGCCACCCAGGCAACCAAGGAGAGAGTTTGGACCAAAGTATCTTAACAATAATTTATATATGTGGCACAAATTCTGGAAAAACATTTAGGCCCAGCCACTTACATAAACAATCTTTCCATTCATATTCTTAAAAAAGGTAGAGCAACAACAGCTGTCACTGCTTGTTGTCCAAATATATCTTTCTCTTTTTAATTTTAATCTCTTAGAATAATCTGTACCTGCATTTTTAAGAAACTAATTTCAAATGATGTCTTTTTCAGTTCTTCTATGAAAACGATTTTTCTTCAGGAATTAAAAAGTAGCTTCAAAAGGATATTCTTCTAAACTGTTGCCTTTACAGTTGATTTACTTACCTCTTCCTCAGTCCTTTCATGCACCCTTTTCTTGTTCAGTGTAACCACTGAAACAATTTCCAAGCCTGAAGATGACCAACAGAGATTATTATATCAAGATATATTAGATATAAGAGCCTTTCCAGAAAAGGTGCATCACTGTAGGCAAAGATGGACTTTCAGCCATGGTAGAAAATCTACACTTGAGTGTATCTCAGGCTTTACTTTGGTTACTAAGACTCATGATACTTACAAAATCATTCTAATTTAGATGAAGCTTACAGAGTCATATAATGTGCTCTTAAAGATACAGCCTATTACAGTCAAATTCTGTGCCTGTAAAAACCCCTTTATGCCATAATCATAGCATCCCTGTAAGTATTTTGATAGAGGAGTATTAAAAAGCTCTACTACTCCAATCTGTACTGCCAAACTAGCTGCTGATATAGTTCTATATTTTTTTCCTCTCCTGGATCTGACAACGGCATAACAAAGTTGTGGTGTTAAGACAATTACAGTATTTTTTAAAATAGAAGAACACTTCTAGTACATATATAATAAATCATTAAAACGCAGTTATTGAAAAATGTCACCGTATCTCTCCAGGCACAAATCAAATCCAAGAAGTTGAGAGAAAAAACATGGCGGCCCCATCTGTAACACATTTAAAACTCATTTATTGCCACTAACTGTTCTCAAGTAACTGACTTACCCTGCAAATACTGTAAGCCAAAGTTTTCACTTAAGAGCTTTATTTTATTTCCTTCATGGATCATTTTGGAACATTTTGCCATTTCCCACTGCAAAAGTAGGACTAAATTTAATGTGCTCTGCAAACCTCCATGTAATATCCCAGAAGAAAGAGAATACTCTGAAGTTCATTATTTGCCACATTAATCCAAACTGCTGCAGTTACCACCAAGGACAACAAATTACAACATTTGCTATATGATTCTCCAGAAGTTATTTCCTTCATGAAAGCATTTTACTGATTTTTCTAAATTATATACCATCTTATAGTCAGATTTGCTTTTAAAAAAGAAGTAGAAATGTAGCTTTAAAAGGATTGCTTTGACTACTACTACAACACAATATAGAGTATAGAAGATAGAGGCATTTGATGTTTGAAACAGTGACTTGAAAACATAAAGTAAAATGAAGCAGACTAAACAGTGGCATCTACTTCCCAAGTTTACACAAGGAACACTTCATCAGTCCAAAATACACAGCATCCTCTCCCTACAAATAAACATGCTTGAAGGTCTGTATATTCTAAAGCTTTTCAGGGTGTTATGCCCAAGTTATGCTAGTGCCTTACAAAAGCTTTATCCAGCTTCATGTATATTATACACAATACAAGACCTGTAGTAGGCTTTACCTTCCAGTGCATTCCATCTTGTAGAGCCATTCACGGAATCACACAGAATCATTCAAACCAAGCACAAATCAAGTGATATGAAAACAGAACAACAATGTTTTCCAGCTCATTGGATTCAGTTTGGAAATTAGAGATGGTGTCTTTGCAAAGCAATCGGTGAAGGTTAAGTGAGAGGCTGACAAAAGTATTACTCAAGATGTAGCCGAGAAATGGCATCCTCCCCCACTGCTGTTAAGTAGTACAAGTGAGAGGAGACTCAAATACCACTGTCCTTTATAATGAGAGAGAGCAAAGCATTTTGCAGAGAGGAGAAGGTGAGGCTCCAAGAACAGCATAAGCAAAATCAACTATGGGCAGATGTCCTGGTCCTGCCCTCCCTCTGTCTGGGCTGCCCATTGTGTTTGTTGCTTTGCACTTCAACTGAAAAAATGAACACACTTTTAGACTGGCAATGCTGAAAACTCTCCCTTTGTTCATCTCCCTCACTCCAAGAAGTTTTCAGCCAGACATGTGAGCTGACCTTGCTCACTACGAAGTGAACATAAGGTAGTGGGAAGGAACAAGTAGTTGGAAAACTGTCCCTTGCCATGTCAACCAATATATAAAACAGCCTTATGGCCACCTCACCCCAAAATGTATTCTGCTTTGAAAATTTTATTTTTCTTCATTGTTTTACTAAACTCGAAAAAAAGGGATTTTAAAGTGTCCATAAAATAAAAAAGATTAATTATTAATGTTTTTTTTCTTCTACTTCATTTAGAAGATGTGAACTGTGAACCTCAGAAAGCAGTATTGTATTATAAAATAAGAAAGCAAGATCTGCATGTTCAAGGTCTCATACACAGAGACATAAATTTAAGCAACCTGAGTATCAGAAAAAGTACTCACAAATAAGACAGTTATGTCACTATGCTGCTCTATGACTAGTTCAGTGACTAAGTTCTCACAGTAAAATTAAAATTTGGTCATCAAATCATCTTTGATAGAGACCATTTGCTACTAATTCGGGCAAAAACATTATACATTTTTAGGCTGGACAATACTATTTGCAAACATATATTCTGACCTTCTTACTTCACTGTCAAACTGGCACAAGTGTTAAGGAACAGAGTGAAGCTTCTTTTTTTTTAATCTCACATGCCCTCTCTTAAAGCAACAGGTTATGGGAGTTGAAGAATTTACCAGGTTGCAATTTGAGGCTCCTAGCTGCCTGCAGCAAGAGTTCCCTGATCTCAGCAGAGCTTTGAACTGGCCTTGCTTTTTCCCACGCTAGAATGTCTCACCTTCTATCCCAACTACACATTCTTTGCTCTGGATCTTCACAAGTCTCGGGTGCATGCAACATTTTGCAGTGCCTGTTCTGAAGAAATTCTCCTTAAAAAAGCTCAGGGGCTTCTCATGTGCTTCTCAGCAACGTGAAGAATCCAGGCTGGAGGAGAGAGATAAATATTTCTAACCTTTCCTGAAACTGATATTTTGGAAGATAGTAAAAATGTAAATGAACAGATTTTTATCAAACCCCAAAAAGCTTAAAATGGAAGAAACTAAGATATAATACTGGATAATTAATAATAATGAAAAATAATCAGAGTAAGGGCAAGGAATTGCATTCTGCCAACTCTATCATAAGAAATAAGATTTTGAAAACTGAAAACTATAATCACAAGCCAATAAGGCTTCAAATCAAAGTCAACTGAAATCAATGATACCTTTGCATTTACTTCAGCAGCTTTCAATAGGACTATAATTGCTTTAATTAAGTCTTGAAAGATAACCCATGATTATATCATGTACATTACAATAATAGATAGTTGAAAGCTGAGAAAGTTAATAACAAAAGGACTTTTTTCCCCATTTGTTTAGCATCTCTGTAGTTTGAATGAATACATTTTTTGTAAATATTTATTCAAGTTTGTATTTTTTCACCATTAACTTCTAAACTAAAAGTTTTACATTGATCAAACATCTTTATGTATTTCTGTTTAGTCAAGGTGTGAAGCAGCTTGTCTTCACAAAAAAGTTGCAATTCTGTCCTATTATTTCCTTCTAGTGTAACTCATTTTTCGTTTCATCAATGAAAAATTAGCAGATCATTGTTTCCACAGTTGAGTGCATTTTTGGTGTGATGTCAAAACATGAGCCACTTAAAACATTGTTTACGGAACTTCATCAATTTTATAGCAATAAACTTTCTATGCAAATTTTTACATTTTATTGAAAAAAACACCTTATAAAGTGGTGATTTTATTAATCCATCCTACTAGTTCTTGTCTATCACTTTGAAAGAACAGTCAATTATTGCACAGGGTTTTACAGCAAAACTTGTCTCCTGAAGTTTTTCTACAAAACAAAAGATGTTAATTTCTACACAACCTTGCAACTGTGTCAGTTTGCTAGAGCCTTTTATCAATTTCAAAAATATTATTTCTAATTACTAACCTTGTGTCTTAATAGTAAGCTCATTAGCATAGCTCATAGGTGTTGCATTCACACAATTACAGAATCATAGAA
>NW_010304066.1:0-10483 GCF_000700745.2 Antrostomus carolinensis
ACTCCTCCCAGCTTTGTGTCATCAGCAAACCCACCATTTTAGAAGCCACATCACAGAGCTGTACTATCACCAGAAGCTAATACAGTCTCAATTAAAGATAACCAAATACATTTCCTGTTTAAAAAGAAAAAAAAAAGACATCTCAACTCTCCTAAATTCCACACAGACAGGAAATGAGAAGTGCTCAGTGCCTAGAGCTGCATGGTAAGAATTAGGAGCCTTAATGCAATTTCATTATTAATTCCCTGTGATCTTCAGACAGACGTTGGGGCTTGACTCCACCAGTCTGTCTCCAGGTTACAATGTTAACCAAGACAACACTCGATTTTCGGGCATCTCAGCCAAGGTCCATCCCCAAAGTGCCTTATAAAAACCCTGGGCAAGGTGAGACGGCTTAAAACAGAATTCCCAGCAGCCAGCACGTAGCTCAGACATGTAATTTAATTACTAAAGTAGAAAGGAAGAAGCAAGCATACAAAATGTTGTGTTTCTTGGATTTTGGGGGGCTATAAGGAGACATTTGAGTCCAATGAGGAATTACAACCTGAAACCATCCCCTAGAATTAGTGATACCATCCAGATTTCTCCCAGGACAGATGCAAGTTTGTTCTGCTTGAGCAGACAACAGCTGCGAGCACGTTATACGACAGCTGGCAGTTGTGAATGTGCCTAGTGCAGCTCTGACCCCAAACGTACAAGCTCTGCTGATGGCAGAGGCAAAGCTCACTCATACTTGTCTGCAAAATACCATGCCAGGACATCCTCGAGGGGGACATCAGCAGACAGAGAAGTATCCATCACTCCATCCAAGGCTCATCTCCACATGTCCCAAGGAGCACAGAAGCAGAGAGGCAGGTGGGGGACCCAAATGACAGACTCCAGGAGGAGGCATCTTGACAGGGCTCCTGCCAAGGCTGTCCCTGGAGAGCATGTGCTCCATAGTCCAGGTGTGAAAGCCATCAAGAGGGCTCTCAGGATCACCTTTCAGATCACTTAGGGGTACAGCACATGTAATGGGATGCAGGGGAAGAACATTTCAGGATTACACAAGTTAGGGGATGGTTAGGACAAAGGAAAGGAAAGGGAGGGATGTAGGCTACTTGGGGAAGGAACAAACATGGGATGAAGGGACAAAAGCACCAGCCATGTTCGCAGGCTGCTGGTCACTGTGCTTGTCCTGTCATGCCCTGCATCTGATCAGCAGAGTTCTATCTTCTCAATTCCTTTCTAGCTCTCTTTCTGGGTGAGTGAATTCATGTGAGGGTGGTCAGATACTGGCCCAGGTTGCCCAGAGAAGCTGTGGCTGCTCCTCCCTGGAAGTGTTGAAGGCCAGGTTGGATGAGGCTTTGAGCAACCTGGTCTAGTGGAAGGTGTCCCTGCTGCTGGCAGGGGGGTTGGGACTGGATGAGCTTTAAGGTCCCTCCCAACCCAAATCAGTCTGGGATTCTGTGATTCTATGATTCTGTGTGCAGATATGTGTACAGGGGTCTAAGCATCACCAGCTGAGGTGGGACCAGAGGTCACAAGGTCCGTGTGTCTGTGCTGCCAGCTGCACCTCTGTGAGAGGAGGTCGGGAAAGGGGCTCAGCCTCTCCTCTGCCAATAGTTAGGGCACTGAGCTGAAATGGGCAGATAGATCGTGTACACAGGGTCCCTCTCATTCATCTTAGTCCTCTGTCCCCTTAGAAGGCAGGCATGTCCTTTTCTCCACAACCTGGTCAAACAAAAGCATCCCCTTTAACCCTGTGCATCAGTCAATAGCTCAGGAAAACTTTTGGTCCCTGCAGAAATACAACAGTGCCAAATCACACAGCTCAGTCTATCAGATGAATCACTTGGCAAACTGTGACTCTGCTGAAACTCCCTCATTATTATTCTGGCTCTATTCAAGTCAAAAAGTTGTACTGATGCAGTTGGAAGGAATGATCTGTGAGTGGGTGTAACATACCCTGCAAGATGCCACTGCCAGTACATACAACAGATGAGCATGCAGGTAACAGAACCATGTGATGTGTAGGAGCTTCATCAATGGGAAATTATTTCCCAGCCAGCTTCCACTACCAGAAGTGCTCTTATAGGAGAGGATTTATAAATACAAGATGTATAATTGCAGGCCTGGAAGACAGAATTGTTCAAAGAGCAGAAAGCAAACTGTTACCAGCGGCAATTCAGATTTTCAGTCGAGGCACATCCCTCGCTCAGCACCGAGTTTTTCCCTTACAAGGTGGCATAAAACACAGTTCTTCCCTCTGGCCCATATGAGTAGGAATTAAAATCTTTATTCCCTTTGAAAATGCAGAGGCCACATTTACTGAACACTGTGTCAAACTTACTTACTCCATTCACAAGTGGGATAAATAGTTGTCCCTGCCAAATTCCCTGGAATTAGACAGAACTTATTAGATAGAACTTATTAGATAGAGGGTTTTCTTTTCCCCACAAGTTATAGAGATTCTGCAACTACAAGGTTATTTCTATTTTATTGATAAAGCACAAGAAAGAAACAGGATCTATCCCGTTCTCCTGAAGCCATCTATCTGTAGTAAGGATTGAAAACGTGAGGATTAAAGACAGAGGGAGAAAATAAATGTATATTAGTTATAGTTACATTGTTATGTTTTTCCTTTATTCAGTCATACTGACTAAGGAAATGCTACTGCCAGTCTATCCATTTTCTATATTAGCTTGCCCTTTAAAAACATCAGGGCAGTAGCAATTCTCCCAGTGGATGAGAATTCAGAACACTTGGGATTAAGAAGAAAAAAAAAGGGCATTTATTCTGAATAACCTGACTACATTACACAGTCAAACCAAGCTCTCTCTGAAAGAAATTCTTGAATCTCAGTAATATTCCTAAAAATCAGTTGGAAAATAAATGAAACCAAGCAGTGACGTGTGAGCAGGCACTGCAGAACAATTTGAGTCCAACACAACATTACTTTTGCATCACGGGCTTAATTATTGATCCACCTTATGAATATTTCTGTGGAGCTGATGGAATTTGGCTTATGGCCAGAGAGTTACTTTCCGCTTTCACTCTTGGCAGAAAGAACCTTTAACTCCTTGCAACAAATCCTGGTTTTGGAAAGCGTTGTTTTATTTTGGTATAGATCTGCAATTTAGGAAATCAAGTCTTAGGAATTATTTTAAAGCTTTTCTTCTACCTAGATGCATGACCTGGAAAATATACTCTTTAAGAAACCTTGAATGTGTTTTAAATATAAAGATCTTCCAATACAAAGCCAACTACTAAATAATCACCTTTAGCAACATTTTTTTAAACTTCTAACACAGCAATACTCAGAGTCACAGCTCTCTGCTATTATTTACTTGTATCAGTGCAAGCTAGTCGCCCTGTCCAGAGGATGAGATGAACCTGGTGTACCCAGCCACCATGGACCCCACAAAAGCTCTAACCCCTCGCTGGCACTCCCCAGCCTGTCAGATGGGAAGTCACCCAGTCACAAACCCAAAACCCCACGCAAACTGTCCCCCAGTCCCCAGCCCAGCCAGCAGATGATAAAGTGCAGGCTGGCAGCCTCCTCAGAGCTGGGAGGAAGGCTGGGACGAGGGGATGGGGAAGCAGCACCCTGGTGCACCCGAGGCTGCGGAGCAATGTCACCGCTGGAGGCTGCAGCCTGGCTGGGAGCACCCACCAGCACTGTGGGAAACAGGATCTCTTCTTACTTGAGGGCAACTGACTTGCTCCTCCTCCTTGTCCAGGACTCCTCATCGCTGTGTGGCTCAGGAATAGGGTGTGGAGGTGGAAAGGCCCCGGGACACAGCCACATCCAGCTCCTCGCCATCCTCATCGCTCCGCAGGCAGACAGGTGCTGGCAGCCTGGGTGGGTGATGGAGCCCCAGCAGCACCAAGCACCGCGTGTGGATGCTGCGTCACCGGCAGCGCTCGGCCCGCGCATCCCTTGGTGCTTCTCCCACCGTGCAGCCTGGTGCCATCACGGGCAGGGAGCACCATCCTTCCAGCCTGCCAGCGCTCTGTGCCACGCGGCAGCTCGCTCATTTGGATCTCAATTACTTAACTGCTTATGCAACAGCACAAACCCGGGCATTTGGAGAGCGGCGTTATCCTCCTGCAGTTAAATTTAATCTCTGGAAAGACGAAGCTGTCAGTGATCACAGCAAAAAGGAGCTGGTTTGCTGCTCTGTACAGCGCTCGCTTAAGACATAGAATCATGGAAGGGTTTGGGTTGGAAGGGACCTTAAAGCTCATCCAGTCCCAACCCCCCTGCCAGCAGCAGGGACACCTTCTACTAGACCAGGTTGCTCAAAGCCTCATCCAACCTGGCCTTCAACACTTCCAGGGAGGAGCAGCCACAGCTCCTCTGGCCAACCTGGGACACTGTCTCACCACCCTCACAGACAAGAATTCCTTCCTCACATCTCATCTCCATCTCCCCTCTGCCAGTTTCAAGTCATCACCCCTTGTTCTATCACTCCCTGCCTTTCTAAAAAGTCCCTCCCCAGCTTTCCTGTAGGCCCAAGATGTGCATCATTCCCCTGTTCCTGGGTCTTTCACCCCACATTGGGAAATTAATGTAACTTATTCACACTTGTGCTTCCTTTGCAAAATTATTTCTTCTGTCTTTTCTGACAAAACTAAGTTTTAAGTACCTATGTGATTGTAAGTTCAGCAGATCTCCCCTCCTTATCACAGGTATAAAGCCATCAAAGCGAGGAATTAGACAGAGGTGACTCTTAACAGTCCCAGGGGAAAGAGGAGAACATCATCCCCAGCACCATCCCGCTGCCTTCCAGGTAGCTTGCACCACTGCTGTGTGTAACAGATAACTACTGGTTTAATTTAACGTGCTCTGACTAATTTAATAGACCTTTTCAGGCCTATTCGAAGCTACCTTCATAATCTACTCGTTTTACTTCAGCAAAGCACAGACAAGCTTAATTAAATTAAAATGCTGTCACTCCCATTTCAGATAAAGATCCTCTGGACATCAGAGATTCTTAAGCAAACAGAAATCTTGTGAGGATATTTACTACATGATATTCCAAGCCACAGCTGGCACACAGGGTCCTTGTCTAACCTGCTTTTCATAGCTTCCACCTTCAACAGACAATAGAAAAAAGCACTCCACGAGCTCTGAAGGTAATCCAGACTGGAAATTAGCCAAAATTTATCCAGTTTTACCAGGCTTCAGTACTCCAGCTCACCTAACCCATTCCTTTACATCTATAGGATAAGAGAATTTGATAATTTCTTTTGTATATAAAACCATGCAAACTAACAGGTAAGAAATAAAATATATAAAAATATTCTTTGTAGAAGAAAAGAGAAAGAAAGGTACTGTAATTATAAAAGCCTGAGACTCCTCTAACTAATGGTCTTGTGATTTTAGTAGCAATTGAGAATGAAAAGAGAACAATGTATTAATTGTCTGTGTTGTAAAAATGCAATACTTCCAAATTGGTTTTAAATGGCTGGTTTTTTTGTTATTTAAAGAACACCATGATTTTCTTTTAACACAAATTAAAATTTCATAGACAGAAAATAATGTAGTAAAACCTATCCTCAGGCAGCTCCCTACAGAGGACTCAGACAAGGCCACCTCATGGGTGGGGGGCTGTGGGATTAAGTTCTGCATGGAGCAGCATCTCTGCTTATCACCAGTGTTTATGATACTCCAACCAACAGCAAAAAAGCTGGGTGGATATTTCAAAACATGAAAGGAAGCAGTTCTGGTGAAGTCAAAGTCCCAAGTAAGATGCTGATTGTCAGCTCCACCTACAGAAAGGAAGCACAACATAAACCAGCCCCGGTTCAAGACATGACTATGTCTTAATTCTGCTCTGGCAGCGTTGTGTTAATCTCCGCTTTGTTAAACGTATCACTTACAGATTTATGGGGCAACTGGGTGGCTCAGGAGATTAGTAATGGGATACTGAGCACTGTCAGTTGTAGATTCAAATCCACTTCAGGTCAGGAGAGGTCAAAAAGAAATGAGAGAGCATCACTGGTCTGTAGAGCAGCTTTCTTTTCAGCATGCTCCGCAAAACCAAGGATTGAAGGGGATCAGAGAACAAACCACACCACTGGTCACGGAGCGTCCCGTCAGGCTGGATATACGCCGGCAAAGAGAAACAAGGGAGATGCTTGCACCCCACTGCCTGCATTGTACGGTATTTGTTCTGCAGAGAAAGCATTTCACAAGCATAAACCATCACATTTGCAGCTGGGCTAGATACTCATTCAGTCCCCCGGGGATTAATCCAGAGCCATGAATTTATTGTTCCACTGAATCCTGAGGGAGGTGTTCCTGGAGGGTCTCGAAACTGTCCTGGCAATCACAGCACCCCAGCATGGCCTGGATTGGAAAAGCCCTTTGAGATCATCAAGTCCAACCATGAACCCAACAGTGACAAGTCCCCGACTAACCCATGTCCCTCAGCACGAGCCCAGACCCCAACAGCCAGCATATGCAGCAAGTCCAGGCACATCTCTGCTCCCTAAATTGGCTCCCTTCACGGGGTCCTGTGCAGAGCCAAAATGCCATCTGCATGGTGGCACACCACGGTGAGAACATGATTCTCCACTAAACAGGGCTGAGTTGTTCTCATCCCATTATCACTGACAGCAAACTGTAGGACCATCCCATTATCACTGACAGCAAACTGTAGGACCAACAGCAACACCTTTACATGTAGATTATTCTCCCCTGCCCTCAAGAACTGGAAGATCTCACAGTGTCCAAGACAGGTAAGAGAGGAAGATACCAGTGTCCATAATCTAATGGAGTAACTGTACTCCCAGAGATCCAGAAATAACCCTCACCTCTTGATATCTTGCTGGTTGAGTGTGTTCCTGAGTCACTGGGAACCAGTAACAACAACCTAGACTTGCTTCCTCATTTACAAACTGAGATATTAAACGCCAGTAGTGCTGAGAGCTTGACCAATTACTGATTTGATGTCGTAGCAGGATTTTAAAAGCATACAAGAGAACAGAAACGTCATCACTAGTCTGTCCCAGCCTCCTTTCATGCAATGGAATTAAAAATTAGGCACTGAGAATTAAGGAAGGAGAATGGAAGCACCACTGCTTCTATACTTCCCTCTACCTTTTCCACTGAAAAGGGATACTCAGAAGAAGAACTGAAAGGGCAGCACACAGGGCAGTGCTGTATGTAGCTTTATCTACAGAAATATTTGACATCTGATGGCATTACCTTCTGCTTTATAGCTTGAGTGTTTGCAGCCCAGACTCATGTTGTATATTGGAAATACTCAACTCTGCACCCCAACGACTCTGGTAACAGCTACAATTCTGGCGTGGAAGAGCCTTCACAGAAGCTCAGATGTTGAAGCAGACAGAGCAATTACCCCGTCACCAGGTAATGCAGAACAAGTTGCTCCTGGCAACAAAGCTCTTCACCCAGGGAGGGAGAAGAGCCTTCCCAGAACAGAGACCCCACGCAGCAGTGTGGCCATTTGCTGAGGTTCTGAGTGCCCGCCGCTCTTCTCCGTTCTGCTGTGGGCTCTCCAGCACCTGGGGCACAGCACGGCTGCCTGGAGTGACACCCTGTTACTGTGAGGTCCACGCTTCACACGTGAAATGCACATCTACAAGCTTATTAAATAAAGAACACGGAGCAAGATTAGATACATCTTCGTGCAGGAACTGCAGCGATTCATATGGACTTTGATTCCGATGTAAAATCGTTGGCCTCCTTTCACTCTGATAACACTTCTATTGATTCCTTTTATCTTTTCCTCTGATTTTTATCGCAGTTTGCCCAGTTTCCTCTCCCGCTGCCATTTCATCCAATTTAAGACAGGCAGGGGTGGAGGAGAGAGAAGGCAGCTCCCCTTTGGGAGGAACAAAGCCACCCAGCACCAGTCAAGCACAAGCCCGGTGGCTTGGAGCCTCATCTCTGGTCTGCAAGAGCACTGGTTCCTGTCCCTGTATAAAGAGGAACCTGCTCATTCCCACCCATAACCTTATAACCAACAAGCTTCTGCTTCGTGGCTTGTTGCATTCGTTGCCTTATATATCTCATCTCATTATCTGGATGAAAAAACCCCAGAACTCTCAGTTTTACTTGATATTGTCCAAATCTTACAATTTTAGCATCAATCATCCAGTCTTCCTCAAGCTAAAGCATTTGGGGCCAGGTAA
Organism: Antrostomus carolinensis; assembly: GCF_000700745.2. Taxonomy (NCBI): domain Eukaryota; kingdom Metazoa; phylum Chordata; class Aves; order Caprimulgiformes; family Caprimulgidae; genus Antrostomus; species Antrostomus carolinensis. The sequence continues at coordinate 8,149 of NW_010304066.1, forward strand.
TTACTCAAAAATATTTTTAAAAATAATATTAAAAATGTAAATAAATAAAATATATAGATATAAAATAAATAATATTTTTAAAAGTAACAATATTCAAAAAATAAGGACTCTGTCTCTGATGTAGTGGGGGTTAGGAAAGCTTAAATGGGAAATTGTTAAACAGAGACCCCGATGCTATTTGTAAAACCCATAAATTTGTGGGTGCAGGGTCATGCTACTGCAGTGCTTGGTTTGGTAATACTCAGTAATCCTGTTCCAGTCCAGGCATTCTTATTTGTACCTCTAGTTCGTAAAAATCTCATGAGATAATTAGACAAATAGAGACAAAAAATCATCCTTGCAAAATACTGAAACCCACTAGAAACTAGAACAACAGCTTTCTCCATTTCTAAATCAGTTATCAGGAGGAAAACAGAGAATTTCAGAATCTGGTTTTTGCATTTCTGATAAGTTAATTCATCACTGATAAATTAAGTTAAAAACCAAAACATTCAGAATTGTTTAAATCTCATTCAGAATTCAAGTGGAACTGGTCTCAAATGGCTTTGAACTGGGTAGCAGGAACATCTTTGCCAACTTGTCCCATCCTGAGAAATCTGTGGTGACACGTTGTGGTTTCCTGGACAGCTGGCAAAGGGGCTCTGACTGTTAAACACAGAATACAGCTCAAAATGTTACGCAGATAATATGAACACAAGTAGTATTATTGAGCTGGTTAAAACACACACACACAGACCCAGGCACATACAACAGAATATCCTCCTGTGAACTTTGTAAGAACAAAGAGCTGCAGAATTTCTTTTTGAAATGCACTGTTTGGACCTTCTTTGGCAATTTTTGGGTTTTTTAAGGGCAAAATAGATTTTGTAGCTCACAACGCTTTCCTGTGCCTTCCCTGCAGCTAGAAATGCATTACAGCTTACAGATAAAGTACATCTCAGAGCGTAGCAATGAGATCAGCAGACCAGCCCCACTTTCTGCTCCATTATCCAGAAACAGGCAATGCTGCCTGGGATTATCTGACAGGAATTCTATTATCAGATTTAATAACACTGATATAGTCCTGCTGCATTCTCCCAATCTTCAAAGCAGGGGACAACCTGGCCTGCCACACTCCATCCCCTTACAGGGTTCAGGGGGCACAAAAAGTGATCATGATAAATGTTTACACACACGAGTGAAAGCCCTTGTGCTGTTTCTTGACCCATCATGGCAATGAAAATGAAGAAAAGACCAGGACGTATAAGATGACAGAGATATAAACACAGCACCTGTCTCTTATGTAAATTATGATTCACATTCCTATTTCTCTCTAGTAGGACACAGGACTGTCCACCAGTAGAAAATAAGGAGTGCAAATGATGATTAGGACATTTTATTTGCATCAGACAAAGCAGTTGCTCTTCAACCTCCAACTTCAAGGTTGGAGCCTTGAAATTGGAGCCACCCTACTTGCCTCTAAACTCATCATTTGGCACTATTTCCAAAAAAAGACCCCAAACTCCTTAGTTCTGAAGTCACAGAGGTCTCTTGCCTTCCTCATCCTCGATGTTTATCGAGGTTTAGATTAGATATTAGGAAGAAGTTCTTCACTGTGAGGGTGGTGAGACACTGGAACAGGTTGCCCAAGGAAGTTGTGGCTGCTCCTCCCTGGAAGTGTTGAAGGCCAGGTTGGATGAGGCTTTGAGCAACCTGGTCTAGTGGAAGATGTCCCTGCTGATGGCAGGGGGGTTGGGACTGGGTGAGCTTTAAGGTCCCTTCCAATCCAAACCAGTCTATGATTCTATGATTCTATGATCTAGTTTACAATTTCTAGATCTCAAAGGCTCTTAAACCCACGTCACTGCACACGGCAGGTTTGAATGGTAATAAAAAGCAAGTAGTTCTTGTTGCACAAACCAGCTCAGCCTTGGAGGTAACTCAGAAATGAACAGTCTCCTCTCCACGTGGCCCTTCTCCCTGTCACCCCCATCAAGAGGAGAGGGAACTTCTCCCAGAGACTTTAAGAGCGCAGTGCCAATAACAAGGAGCTGCAGGTGAACCAGAGAGGCTGACCACTGCCTACCGCCTGCATCCAGGGCAGCGAGGCATCTTCAGCAGCAGCGCTGCACTGCGGTGCCTGGAGTGAGGATCAGAGCTGTGCCAGCAGGACAGTGCTGCTGCCCATGTCCCTGCACAGCTCTCGGCAGGAGCTCCTGCTCGTGACCTGGAGGAGCAGCGGGGCTCCAGTGTCTGCCCCTGCACATCTGAGACCATGGCCACACAGCTCAGCCATTGCATGTGGCAGGAATACAGAGTCACAGCACGGCCTGGATTGGAAAAGCCCTTTCAGCTC
>NW_010304067.1:0-307 GCF_000700745.2 Antrostomus carolinensis
GGCTGCGACCCTGCCCGCCCCCAGCCCTGTGCCCCTCCCTGCCCTGGGTGCTGGGTCCACTCTGCCTGGCTGCTGTGGGTCTCAGGGCACCCCCAGATGCTCAGGACAGTGACATCTCTGCCTCCATCCCCAGCACTGGTGGGGAATTGGGGCACACCCCAGCCAGCCCCAGGGCAAAGGGGATCCTGTACACACCCAAAAGCCTCCAGATCCCAGTTGCTGATTGCTTCTCCAGTGTATGTCCTGGTGGGCTGCCTGCCTCGTCCCAGCTCTGTCCCCCTCCTCCTGCTTGAGCTTGGGAAGGGTG
>NW_010304067.1:396-1485 GCF_000700745.2 Antrostomus carolinensis
GTGCTGGGTGTGGTTTTTGGTACATGGGGGTCCTGGAGGTGGAACCCACTAGGAGACAGCAAACCCAGTATTTGGCAAACCCATGGGCTCTCCACTTGCAGAAACAGGCACGGGTGGGGTTGGATGGGCGCAGGCAGCAGTAGACGGGGCTGAGTGGAGGTGAGATGGTCCTGCCCTGTTGCTCTCAGGGGTAGAAGGGTATTGGGGTGCTGCTATTCTGTGTCACTGCCCTGGCTGAGCCCCCACTGATTTCTTTTCCCAGTCTGCTGCAGCCGGAGCAGCTGGTCCTGGCTCCGCTGGGGACATCGCACCAAGCCGGCAGCCACAGGTGGACCCTTGAAGGCGGCGGCTTAGAGAGGTGAGGGGGAAGGTGTGTGCAGTGGTCCTGGCATGAGCTGAGACCCCCCCTGCCCACTTCATGGCTCCCTGGTGCCCAAGTGATGGATCTTTAACTCTGCTATGTGTTTCCTCCTCTCCAGCGGGATGTCCTTCAAGCCTTCTACCGAGCTGGAGGAGGCCAAGCCCAGCAGAAGGCAGGTAATCACTAGCACAGTATGGTGAAGGTCCCCCGTGCTCCCTCCTTGCTGGGTTTTGTTGGTTCAAGGTCTGTGTGAGGAAGCTGAGGAGGAGCAGCAACATCAGGAAGGGGTTTTGTTTGTTTGTGTGTGTGTGTGTGTACCAAATGGGGAAACTGAGGCACGAGGCAGTGCACTGCCTGGGTGACCCAGCAGAACATGTGATGGACAAGAAGTATTTCTGTCCCTGGATTTGTCCTCTCCTTGGTGCCTGCTGAGGGGTGGAGATGTTGGATGGAAGGCAGACCCAGGCTGGAGACTGAACCAAGGTCTTCCCCTCCCCACAGCCCAGCACGTGCCTCCGCTCAGTGATGGCCAGAGCAAAGACAGACCCCAAGTTTGGGGAGATCTTCCGCTTCGACACCCCTGTGCTGATGTGGGACCAGCACTTCACCCCAGAGACCTGGGACAGGCTGAAGACACGACACGTCCCCTACGGCTGGCAAGGCTTGTCACACACCGGTATGGACCCAGCTGGCATGGGGGTGGCAGCAGATGGGGCAAGGGGGGTGAT
>NW_010304068.1:0-3138 GCF_000700745.2 Antrostomus carolinensis
CTGTCCTCACAGGAGAGGTGCTCCAGCCCATATACACATGGAAATCAGCCGGCTTTGGTTTAGCTTCTCAAACTGCAGCTACATTCCCTTGTTTTATAACTACAGTCAATGGGAATTAAGCATCTGGAATCTTCCTGTCACTCAACCCATTTTAACTCTATTTGTTTCAAAAATCTCTTGTTGACATTTCTGCTTGTCTGATGGTTTGCAAGATGTTTGTTTTCTCTTTCACATTCCCACAGTGCAATTGTGTCACTTCCCATGAAGCAAACTGTTTACTACTGTCAAATTATCTACCTGTACAAAAGAAGGAATGGGTTCTGCATGCGGGGTTAAAGTTCCATTTTTGTTCCTCTGCAGTGGTAGTGAAATTTTATACCATAACTCCAAGCATTTAGGTTTATAAAAATTAGTCTAAAAGAACTGTAACAAGTCTGGTAAGCAACATTTGGGGGTTTTATAAGCAATCCACGCAACATGCTTTCTAAGCACCAACTACGATGTAATGTCTCTTGCAATGGGTAAATGGCATAATATTTATATTGTTTGTTTTCTATGAGGGAAGCTTTTAAAGTTATTCTTTTCTTGCTGAAAATCCTATTTGTAATACAGAGAAACTATCACCTGAAATTGGAGAGAAAGTACAGGTGTCCAGTAAATACAGTGATTTTTCAAAAGCATTCATAGGTATTGTTAAGCAGCCACAAAAATAACACTGTTCACATTTTCTGGAGAGGATCCATACTACTCACAACTTCTCATAGTCATCCTTCTGCCTCCTCCTTGCCCTACTTTTGTGCTATGGAGCCACCTTATTTCAGTGAAGATTTAAAGAAGTGGCTTCCCCCAGAGTGAACTTCCCTGCCATCCCACAAATCACCTGGCACAGGTCATCACGGAGAAACACAAGCCCCTTCCTCACTCCCCTGCCTTCACTTCACACATACACAGATGGTGACTTCTCCCACCCCTGAGCTGCAACTTCTGCTGAGGAAGGTGAAAGTAGAGCTGCAGTGTCAGACTGAACCGCCACCCGATAAGAAGCTCTTTCCAATAAGCATACTTATAGTACAATTAAAGTAGTGCCTTCCTCCCTCCTCCTCCTCCCCCCACCAATGGTCTTGTAGTATCTGAACGTGAACTTCTCCCTTGGATAAACAAACACGTGTACTGATAGGTATAATTCTGGCCTTTAAGGATTTTATTCTTGTGCTTTTTTTAGGATTTTCAGATTTACCTGACAGTTGCACTCACTACTGGCTGGCATTTCTTTTTCACCTGTATCGTGGGTGGCACATTATCCAAGACACATGCTTTTCAACCCACTTACCTAATTCCAGCAGCACAGGCAGAGCTGCTTTATTAGCAGTATTTATACAACTCATTTGCAACAAACAATTTTTTTCAATGATTTTTTTTGGTGAGTAGTAGTATTGGCATGAGGTTCCGATTTCAGGTAAAACAACCACTGCCCACTACAACCCCTCAGCTAGTCAAAGCAAAGCAAAGCAAAACAAGCCAGTCAGACATTATCAGAGAGAACGGTGATTAGAACAAACAACAATACAGGGGGAAAATGCAAGGCTATTCAGAAACGGTCTTCTGGGGACTGAAGAAGAGATATGGAGCCATTTTTCACTAGGTTCACGAGAAAATGTCAGCACACAGATGCTACTGTACTGTCAGATTGCATCTTAATTTGGCCAAAGGGGACCCAGGCAGTCACCCCTTACAGACAAATTTTAAAGGCCCATTACAAATCTGATTTATTGGTTGCTAAGAATCTCCCTGCTATGGTCTGCAGATTTTGCATGACACGGAGCTGAAATCCAGCTACAGATAAATGTCTGCTTCTCTATATGATTTAAATCCATCTGAATTCAATATTTCTTGGACATCAGTCAAGCCTCCCCCCTGTTTGCCCATCCCCTTTCCTCCTAATACCTTAAGGCAGTTTACTTCAGAATGAAGCAGAGCATTAACCTGTAAAAAATCGCTAATTTATATATCACTCTCTTGCTGCCATTAAAAAAGGGGAAAAAAAGCACAAATGCCTTTTGTTCTAAGAAGGCAGTAAAAATTCAGGAACAAAAGAAATGCATCTGCCCAGCAAGAAAAATGAGGAATTTCTGGGATTTGTTTTAGATGTTTAGGCATGCTGATGTAACGACAACCATTCAAATAAAAATGTTAATTTGCATCCGTCTTTCAACCTTTTTAAAAAATTTGTTGGCTTTTTCCCCCCCAAAATCCTCAACAAACAAAACACATTCCTTGCCTTCAGTGAAAAGCTAAAGATCCTAAGAGTGAAAAGCATTTGGAATTGCTGAAGAAACACCATTCAAACTTGCTCTACTTGAACTGCCCATTGTTACGATTCAGACAATGTACAACAACAATCACAGCACAACTTCTAACCATGCCTGCATCACAAGAAATTCAAAGGCAAAAGCGCTTTTTATTTCCATAAACCTCATAATCAAAGCCTTCATTTGTAGGTTCCCTGGCAAAATCCTAACAGCATCAGAACAGTCATCTGCCAATTTGTGACAGAAGCATGCAGTTTGTCTTAAAGCATGTTTTGTACAGGAACTAAGCTTAACAAAGACAACATCAAAAGCAACACAAGAATCGTGCAAAGCAAGTCCGACTCAGCCCAAGTTTGGATTCAACATCTGGTTGAACACAGTAGCGCCTCTAATTTTGATTTTGTTTTGTGGGATTAAACCCCATCTAATCTCTTTAACTGACCCCGTCTCAGGTCCCAGCTATACTGCTTTATAAATCAAGAGAGGGGGGGAAAAAAAGAAAAAAGAAAAAGGAGAAAAAAAAAAAAAGAAAGCAAGCAAGAGAGGAGAGAGGCAGAGTCTTATCCCACCTTTCCATGGCTCTCAGCCCGTCTGTCTTCGCATGATCTGCAAACCACCTGTACTGATCCAGCCCATGCTGGGGGCAGAAAATACCTTCCCGGTAGATGTAGTCTCAGCTGTGCCTTGATTTTTCGGCACGAATGTCTCGAATCTTCTGCTTAAACCAGACACAGCCCCACAGAACTGCAGCTGAGCTCTTTTGTTTTCCCTCCTCTCCGGGGCTGGGGCCGCGGCGCTCCCGGCGCTGCCGCTCCCGTCCCCACCCCCG
>NW_010304069.1:0-8724 GCF_000700745.2 Antrostomus carolinensis
ACCCAATATATTACTTCTTTCCATGGTGAATTACAAATAGTAATAACTAATTTTTAGGGCTTTTTATTTCAGTGTGAAATTCTTATAACAGAGAAAACCCAATTAAACAAGAAAATAAAACTAGCATTTTGCAGACAAAAGCTTCACTGGCTACTGTTTGGGGGGACTGATAACACTGGATCGGCATCATATGTATCTTGAGGAAGAAGGTCACTGAGATTCATTGGCCTCCTATAGGGAAGTTGTATCACAGCTGGGATAATCCTTCTTCCCTTTCCTTAAGTAACGCATTTGAATGTCTCAAAGTACTGAGGGACAAAGATTTCAAGTTTCAAAACTGTTAGAACTGGCGACTCAGCTCATATTTTTGAAATTTCAGCTGAGTGGCTTGCATTCTGGTAAGGGGCAGACATTCAGGGCACAGGTCTTACCTGTCTCAGACACTCGTGGTAGTACAGTGCAGTGGGAGAGTGATGAAGAAAGGAAGCATTGCCTGATAGTTTCAGAATGGGGCTATGAGTGAGGAGATCTCAATTCTGTTTCTGTCACTTTCATTTAAAACCCTGATTCAGCAGAGCACGTCAGGATGTGCTTAATTAAGTACTTTGCTGAATTGAGGACTGGCTGCTGTAAAGTAAAATCCATGCCTGGGAGAAGGCCAGGATGAGGTGCATATGGCCCTTAAATTACATTTTACATAGGGCATAAAGCTTGCCTAATTTATTTTTCTGGGCACAGTTTTACCCTCAGAGCTTCACACCTCTGTGTGCCTCCCTTTTCTTACCTGCATAAAAGAATAACACCTTACCAGAATCTTAATGATTGCAATAGCTCTCAGATGGTGTGGCTAAAGGAATATACAAGATCATTACACATTTGCATGCAAAGCATGCAAAGGCCATGTTCTACATTACAATTTTACTTTTTAAGTAGATAACAAAAAATTTTAAGGATTACAAACACAAAATGGGACACTTCAACAGCGGGGGCATCCTCTCAAATATTCCTGCTTTCAGAGGCTGATAATCACAAGCGAGCTACGAGCTCTTAATACATACCCTGGCCTAAAAGTACCACAGTGGCCTTTCCCAAACACGCAGTCATCGCTGGAAGATTGATCATGGACTCTGTAACTGCTTTGCTACTAATTTCCAAGTTGCAAGAATCCTCTCAGCAAAGCTGAGCCAAAAATGGGCAAGCACTTGCGAGTATTTTTGCAAGAAAATGTCAAGTAACAGTTTAGCAACAATGAAAACCAGATACAAACAATCCTAGTTCATGAATTCAAAAGCTTCTGTTCCTTGAATGATGGGAACTGGCAAAGTCCTCGTCACCTATGCTAGAGGAAGGCCTAGTGAGTGCCTGAGGCTGAAGCCCCGTGCAGCGAGCTAACATTTTGCCTTTGCTTTGGGCTTTGCTCCATTTTAAACATGCAGAGTGTAGTGTAAGCATTTAATCAAACCTGTCTCCATCCTGATCACATAATTACCATTAGAAAGAATAGCAATGTGTCCCTAAACTATAGATGGATGAGCCATCTGTAAGCTGAAACAAAGAGCAGAAGGAAGCTTAATTGAATCAAATATTTAGAATACATTATGCTCTATCTTGTTACTCAGAAGCTGGCCTTCTCTTCAGGCTTCTGTCCTGCACGTCTGGAATTCATCACCACTAACTGCATTTAATTCTTCAACCTAACTATAAAGTGACTGCTGATAATATATAATTATGGTTTAATTCAAGTGGTGAATCAGCTTTGGGGAATTTGTGGGGACAATGGGAACTTAGACTCTCATTAGGTGGTGAGAATGGACCACACAATAATGCAGCTCAAGTCTTTGTCTCTCTCTAATGGTGAGATCGTGTATGGGAGCTTATGGTTCTGCTCATCCCTCCCAAGTAACACACCTGCCTGAGCTACTGCTTGCACTGTAGAGGCTCAGGATGTTCCATCCCTAAAGAGGAGCTGACCTGAGGGAACAGCTCTTGCCCAAACCCTATCATCCAGCTCTTCATGCAACACTAACCTCTTCTAACTGCAAGGGTTGACCCTGGAGAGGCCAACACAGGTGACAGATATATAGTTGGAACTTGCTCAGAAGCAAATAGAGCTGAAGGATAGTGCTTTAAAAAATAAAAAAAATAAAAAAATAAAAAAAAAAAAGGAAAGAAAGAAAAGAAAATTACCCCTAGTGCAGTAACTTCCAAAAGGCACTGGGAGAATGAAAGCACATAATCCTAGCTGCTGGTATCTCCATCACTGCTCCAAAGATGTCACATTTGAAACAGTATTGTGTGATATTTGGATGGGTGACAGGGAAAGGAACAGAAGACTGTTCCAGAGCAGACTTTGCATCTCTACTAGCTAATTAAATGAGTCAATGGCACTTGCTCAGCAGTGCTGCCATGCTCCCTCTTTGTGCTGGACATCTCCAATATGCCCAGAGGAAAGATAGCAACAGCTTGGAGTTATCTACAGTGTGGAAAACACTCAGAACTCAGACTGGGTGGTCAGAAATCTAGAGAGATGGCTGTCCCACAAAAAGAAACAGCTCACTGCCCCAGGGCAGACACAGGGATTCCTGAACACTCAAGGCTCCCTTCGTCATATTCAATACTGCAGCTTTTAATCCTGCTGGGACATGTGGAAGATGAAGCAGGGAGCATCAGTCTCACGTTGCTGCAGGCCTAAAAGAAAACTGGGCTGCTGGGTATAATGTAACTTCGAGGCATTTGTTTAAACCTCTGGCACTGCCATCCCTCCTTCTTTTAACAAACTCATGAAGTGTTTTTAATCTATTTGAATTTAGCCATGTTACACACCAACAGCACTTTCTATGAATTGCTGCTCATGAAAGACAATTAGCAAGCTTTTTATGATAAAGCCCTTAGGATACAGGGAAAGGAACATGAATACAAACCTCATCCAAATCCCCTCCTCTGAAGCATGAGCAGCTCCCCACATTCTCCAGAAACCTTGCAGCTCAGACCTGAGGCACATGCCATGTCTTAAGCACTGCAATCTTGATGATGCTCAGGTGGCAACAGTGGGAAGTGCCGTAACTTGCAGCTGGCTCCTTTTTGATGGTATAATAGCACAGGTAGCTGTATGCCTGCTTGTGTTCTCTTTATCTCTTGAAGAAATCCATCCTAAATGGCCACAACAGGCGTAAATAAGCTAAGAGGTCAGTGCTGTTTTAAGAGATCATTCTCTCTACTAGTTGAGATGAATACGGCCTGGTTTTATCCAACCCATCTCCTGAAACTGCAGACACTTCCTCCATCCCTTGCACTACCACGAGGAACATGATCAAGCTGAGGAGTTCCATCTGTGCATCCAAACAACTGGTACACCAACACATTTGGATACCCTACAAGCTCCCCATGCCCAAGAGAGCCAGGCCCATCTCTAGGTGGTTTGCAGCACATTTGATTTTACTGCTCATTTCATTTTCACAGCAGTAGCAGCACTCACATCCTTCCCAGAATGAAAATGTGGAAAACCATAAATAAAACAAGAAGAGTCTTTTGGGGAGGGATTTCTGATGAGATCCCAAACAAGAAGCACTGAGCAGGGAAGGACAAAGCCCATTCTTCCCTCTTTGCACACACAAGAGCTGCAAATGAGCATTTCCTGACACAGTGAGCACTTCGTTTTCTTCAGAGAAACTTAAAGGTAATGAGGTTTTTTTTGTTTCTTTGCCCATCAGTTGCTCTCTGGTCTGCCAAGTTCTGCCCCAGGGCAGTGGCATTTCACATCTGCTGCTGCATGTTCTGCCCAGTGATTTGCACTGGGATGAAAAGCTCTGCATGAGTATAAAGCATTACCTCTGCGTAATTCTAATCACATACAAATTGGTCTCATGCATTTGCAGCTACTCATGGTTTCTAAGTCAACTGTTTTATAATAATAATTTTTAAAGCAATGTTTTGAAAAAGGAAATGAACAAACATAAAACCTGTAAAAGAGGGAAATTAATGTGGGATTTCAGACAAGTTATTTATCTTCCTTTTTGCCTCAGTGCAATACTATAGGGATAAGCACATAACTAGCTGCTTTAATATTTATTCCTATTATAGCAAAAGTAAACATTGCTGATAAGTCACTGCTTTCCAGGATTAGATTTCATATTTTAGAGACTGCTTTAAATTAATTCAGAAGCAAACATTATCTTTTCTTCTTATTCATATATTTCCCTAATGACTTCCAAGCAAATTGTGCCTACTTATATTTTATGATTTTAAATAATTAAAACATTTTATGGAGGCAACTAAAATTTTCCCTAGAGTTAGCAGAAAGATTATTGATTGAACAGATCTCAGGCTCAAAGAAAAAATTATTATTTAGTTTAAAGGCTCGTAATTTTATTCCTATTCACCTACTGAAAAACCAAGAGACTCCGCATTTTTACCGCAGCCTTTTGATCTATGCTGGGTTAGGGATTTGGGTTATGCTGGTGAGCTGAAAGTAGTAACTTTTTCACATTATGAAATTAGATTTACAGAAGTTAGTTAATGCAAGAGTGTTATTGCTGCTGTCACAAGTAAATGCAATGCCTAACTACTGCATACACATACAACAACACGGTGTTCATTACCGAGGATAAAACCTGGCTGTACGTTCACAACACCAAGAATTTTAATCAAATCCACAAACTGAAAACATCAACAAAAGGATTCTGCTCTCAGGGGAGGACAGGTTCACAGGACAACCAAGCTCTACGTGTCATGTTGCGTGGCATGGCCACGGGAGTCCATAGGGTTATGGCCCAGAAAGGGACTTCAGCCAAGAACATGAGAACAAAACAAACAAACAAGCAAAACAACAACCGAAACATCCCATGAAAACAAAAGAAACAAATGCATTTTAAAATATGTTCAAAGAAACTTGTAGAAAGGAAATAGATGTTTGCAAATCTAAATGGAAGTCAAAAATGGTAACACCTACAGATAAAAATTAGGCTTATGGGTAAGGAACCTCATACTTGCCCATGATGTAACTTGTATCTGTTAACATGTGTATTGTTAGGAAGCAAACATTAGGAATTTACATTTGAAGGTAAGCAAAACATGCACCTCCTTGGACTAGCTATGAAAAAAATAAAATTAAAAAAGGGAGAAATCACAAAACTTAGAGAAGAATATATATAAAAAATCCAAAATGCTGATTTCTTTAAGCATTATTGTTTACTGTGCAGGCCCTGCCCTTTTCCTTATAACAGCTAAACTCATACAGCTGTGTCTCATGACACTCAATGCTTACTTCATTTCTTTATAAGGTATATATTTCTGCATTTGCCTGCTACAGGTCAGCATTGCTGTTGCCTGCTGTTGGTTAAAACCTGGAAGGCAGGTTTTAATTCTTTTTAATTTTAATTCTTTTGCCTTCAGGCTAATAAACAAGAACCTATAAACAGGAAAATAGCTAGCTTTAGGCAGCTTGTGCCAGTAGAGGATTCCTAAGGTCTCAGAAGGGCCAAGCAGCCTTGTGCCCTCATCACGTCTCTCCAGCAGAAGAGGCAGAGGAAATTAGGGAATCACCAGCACAAGTTATAACTGCCTTTTCTGTGTTTAATTCTCTTTTCTTTCTGCTTTGTGTTTATCTTGCTTAATCTCCATAAAAGAAACTTCGACTGTAACAGCTACAGCAACACCAAATCATTTCAGCTAACTCCCTGTACTTTTCCTCTAAGGGATTAAACTCTATCAAGTAGAAGGGAAGAAAAACAGAGGAGAGGTAAGAATGGGTTTTCCTATGCAACAGGAAAGTTATTCTGTGAAGGAAAGTATTAAAATTAAAGCCTTTCTTTTCCAGGAAAGTTTAAATTTTGAATGCTTCTCTGCTTCTCTTTTCTTCTCTCCCTTACTGCTAATCAGGCTGAGATCTTCGTGCCTGAAACGCTGCCCCTCAGGTACCCATCTGCTGCTGTGCAGGCAGCTCAGCTCACGCAGCCGACAAGCACGTACTCACTTGCAACAAATGCCAGCACAGCCACGCTCTGCAGTGTGCCTCAGCCCCACCAAACTAAGCATGTGTCCTACAGTGACACATCATATTTTTAATTCAGGAAATTCCAGACAGAAATATGAGAGCAATCTCGTTTCGGGAAGAAGAAAGTGGATTAGCCTAACACAAAAGCCTTGCAAAGTAGTGGGCTTATGTTTCCTGCAGAGCACTGCTCTCTCTGCTTGGTAATGAGCAATGCTTTGCCAAACACAGGGGGAACCAAGAGCAACCACCTAACTCCCTGGCACTCCTTTGGGATGGGGGTGTGCTGTGAGTTAGGAGAAGCTGTGCCTCTGGGAGAGGCAGCTATGGATGTCGGTGGTGGGACTGCATAGTACACTTCTCTGCTACAGCATCCCATAAAAGAAAACGAAATAGTAGGAAGTAAGACTTTGAGCCAGACTTGTTAGACAGCCCATGAGAGAGAGAAATTTTGAAGCAGAAGATGGGTTACCTGGGTTGTCCTGGCTTGGAAGGGAGACCTACCAAGACTCCAATATTTATGCATGCTCACGATGGGCATGATAAAGTTAAATCAGATGAGCTTCAGGCTGTATGAGCAGGCTGTAAACAATTTCAATGGTATGCTGATGTACCCGAAATGCAGAGAGGACCTTTGCTACAATGCATTAGGTCCCACCTGAAAGCCTACCACTCATGCACCGGGACAGAACGCTGTGCCAGATTTGCCAAGGAACGTCAAAAAGGTAGAACAAAAATCAAGTATTTCCTCAGACACAGTAGAAGGAGATCCAAAGGGCTACAAAGATGATTAAGGGGCTGGAGCATCTTTCTTATGAGGAAAGACTGAGAGAACTGGGCCTGTTTAGCCTAGTAAAGACTGAGCGGGGACCTTATTAATGTTTATAAATACCTAAAAGGAGGGTGTCAAGAGGATGGGGCCAGACTCTTTTCAGCCATGGCCAGTGATAGGACAAAAGGGGCAATGGGCACAAGCTGGAACACAGGAGGTTCTGCTTAAACATGAGGTAAAACTTCTTTACTGTGAGGGTGCCAGAGCACTGGAACAGGCTGCCCAGAGAAGTTGTGGAGTCTCCTTCTCTGGAGATGTTCAAAACCCGCCTGGATGCAGTCCTGTGCAACTTGCTCTAGGTGAACCTGCTTTGGCAGGGGGGCTGGACTAGATGATCTCCAGAGGTCCCTTCCAACCCCTACCATTCTGTGATCCACCTTTTGTTACAAAGGCTGCAATATAAGCCTACATCCACACTAAATTATAGTACCCTGAAAAGGTATTTGTGAATTGCAGTTTACTTAAAAGCATTTCATGAAACATTGATTCCTGAAACACCAGAGATGCCTGTTCACATTCACCTTGGTGCCACCTCCGCCTGAGAAGACTCTGCAGCTGGTAGTGCAGAGGGCCACCATCTCCACTTGCCACATCCATGGAGATGTCAATCAGGCCTGGTCCTTTTCAGCCCAACCAATGAACCTCCCAGGTAAGACAGCAAGCAGCCTGCATCCAAACGCTACTGCAGCAAACACCACTACACCCTCCTCCGCTACGGGCAGGCTTTTGTCCAAGCTAAAGGCCACATGTCAAGCACCACCAACAAGGGAAAGCAGAAACACTCCCTGCCCTGCTCCTCAAAGCACATGCTACCAGTTAGAGAAGTGAAAATGATACCAGGTGACTCTCATGATCAATTGTAGTCCACTCAACAAGGTAGCAAGGAAAAAATTCAGTGTAACTGTAAGTTTGGCCTGGGCCAAAGCCCAGGCAGCTGGCAATGCACCCACTCCTTCCACCCCCCCAGCAGCTGAGGGGCTCAACACACCTGGCAAAGAGGTGTTTGCATGCTCTGCTTGGCAGGGAGATGAGGCCCCAAAGGCTCAGGAGGGTCCCCAAAGAGGGGAGCAAGTGAGCACCCTCCAGGAGAAGGTGGTGGGGAGCCCAGGGCAGCAGTGCCAGCCACACAGTTCCCTGTCCGGCACCATGGACCTGTTTTGTCCAGGAAAGAGAAATTTTGTACATTCAAACAAAATAGCCCAGACAAAAGTTGTCTTGACCCCCCCCCCAACCTCAACTGAAATTTCCCCCACAAAAGCTTTTTAACAGTTTCTCCCTGTGAAGGTGATGGTGGTACCACTGCTCCTCACAGCGGTGCTGTCCACACTACAACTGCTTTGGTGGGAGGCCACTGCCCCATGGCATTGGTGGCTCAAGCAAGCGAAAGGGTACACGTGCTTCACCACAGCATCCCCATGGGACAGGCCCTGAGCAGACTGGCTGGGCTCGCTTCCTTGTCCCCGTGCTGCTACTGCTTGATTGGGACTTAAATTAAACGCAGAGATGGGGGGTTATGAGCTACCTACATTGTGGCGGTGCAAGGTTCCTTGTCTGTGGCCATCCCCCCACACTGCTGGCATGCCACATGGCCACCACAGGGTCAGTCCAGCCCCTCCACAGTGCCTGGTGCCACCAGATGTGACAAGGTCATGGGTCAGGCAACACTCCGAATCCTCCCCCTTTGCCTCCTAGTTTTCGGCAGCTGGCATGCCCTGTCCTCCTGTCAGCAAGTGCTTCTCAAAGCTGAGGGTGGCCAGAAGGTCTCTTTGGAAATCAAGGGATGTCAAGCCATTTGGAGGCTGAAAAGTACTGCCAAGCTCGGAACAGAGCAGCAGTTGGGAAAATAACCGGCTTTGTTAATTAATTTTATTTAGCGAGGAGAGGGGATGCCCCCGGCACCAGC
>NW_010304070.1:0-2097 GCF_000700745.2 Antrostomus carolinensis
CACTCCCAGGTCCTTCTCTACAGGGCTACTTTCCAGCAGGTCAACCTCCAACTCCCAAATGAGAATAACTAAATTATCTTAAAACAACAATCGTTTTTCATGAGCTAATTAAACTATTTCTTGATAACTCTTCTGACTTGTCAGCGAGTTTTCCTTTGGCGTTTTGACAGAAATAACTTCAGAAAAGGGTTGATTGCAAAAAAAACCGTAGCGTGATTTTACAGATGCTCGTGAAAGGTATTTCCTGTAGAGGAGGTTATGGAGAAGAAGTTCTGGATGTTTTTACATGAGACAGTTAAGAGGAGGCTGGTATCGTTGGTGCAGTGAGTGGGAGTGACTTGGGAAGGAGAGAAGAGAAATAATCAGTGATGAAGGTTGAATGTAATGCAGTAGAATAAGGAAAGAGAAGGCTGGAGAAGAGAAGGCTCCGGGGAGATCTTATAGCGGCCTTCCAATACCTGAAGGGGCTACAAGAAAGCTGGGGAGGGACTTTTCCTAAGGGCAGTTAATAACAAAACAAGGGAAATGGGTTTAAGCTGAAAGAGGGGAGGTTTAGATGAGATATTAGGAAGAAGTTCTTCCCTGTGAGGGTGGTCAGACACTGGAACAGGTTGCCCAAGGAAGTTGTGGCTGCTCCTCCCTGGAAGTGTTTGTGACCAGGTTGGATGAGGCTTTGAGCAACCTGGTCCAGTGGAAGGTGTCCCTGCTGCTGGCAGGGGGGTTGGAACTGGATGATCTTTAAGGTCCCTTCCAATCCAAACCATTCAATGATTCCATGAAAGCCAAAAAAAATCTGAATTACTGCTAGGAAGAGAGCACGAGGAAAGCAGTGTAAAGGGTTAAGATCAGGAAGGAGGAACTTAACAGAAATCCATGTGGTCTTGTTGAGAAATCTAGTTTAAAAAGTTAACAGAAAATATTAAAACTTTTTTTTTTCTTTTGTTGGCTTTGAAATAAAGATTTTATGCAGAAACCGTTGTAAGATTTGGCTCCAGCTTCCAGCTTTTTCTGTCACATGTCATTAAATGACCCATTTTGAACAGGAAATGAAACTTTGCCATCTTGTTTCAAAGCCTCGCTGTAATACAATAAGAACAGTTCCCAAAATACTTGACTCTGCCAGAAAGCAGCCTGCGTGCCTCCGACTCGCTCCGTTAGCTCACGCGGAGAAATAACCAACCTCAGGAAGCACCTGGTCTGCCCTGGGTGGGAGACAGGTTGGGCTATGTCAAAAAGTTTTAACTAGAAACATGTGACATTTTCTATTTTAGAAATCATGGAGACAAACATCCCAAACATGGGGTTTTGTTTGGTTGTGGGGTTTGTTTTTGTTTTTAGCAGAATTCACTTGAAGAATTGAAGGCGCAAGGGAAGAGAAACTTTTTTTCTCAGCATTTTTATCGGCTCTTACGTGTCACCACCCAATGATTTCAGTGAGTTCCGTGGAATTTACACATATTTTTCATAAGGGCAGTTAATGACAAAACAAGGGGAAATGGGTTTAAGCTGAAAGAGGGGAGGTTTAGATGAGATATTAGGAAGAAGTTCTTCACTGTGAGGGTGGTCAGACACTGGAACAGGTTGTCCAAGGAAATTGTGGATGCCCCCTCCCTGGAAGTGTTTGTGGCCAGGTTGGCTGAGGCTTTGAGCAACGTGGTCTAGTGGAAGCTCTTCTAGTGCTCATGGCAGGGAGGGTTGGAACTGGATGATCTTTAAGGTCCCTTCCAACCCAAACCATTCTATGATTCTATTATTTACATTGAAACTACGTGAAAGGCTCTTGTACTGTTTTCAAATTGAATGTGTGTGCACAAGTTTTGTCCCATTAGATGAGATATTAAATTATAAATATTATTAAAACCATGGATTATAAGTTGAAGGACAGTCTGTAGAACTTCTCTATATGAGATCAGCTGCCCTGTGCCCCAACAGTGGTTATTTAGGACCAAAGTGACAACAGAGTTGGTACTGAAAACTACTGTTCCGTTGGATGATTAGAAGTGAAATCCAAAGGTTTCTGTGAATAAGTACTGCTACAAATTTGATCGGTGTCGGTCTGTTAAACTAAGGCCCAAGGGACAGGACAAGAGGAACTGG
>NW_010304071.1:0-12959 GCF_000700745.2 Antrostomus carolinensis
CCTCCGAGACGCTGGGGTGTGGGCTCTTGCCCCCAGGTTCGGCTCCGAGGCCCCTGTGCTTCCAGCCGAGTCCTCATGTGCAAAGGCAGAGGATGCTCTGGCTGCCTTGCCCAGTACAGGTCTTTGCTGAGCTGCTCATCATTGTCTACATGAAAAAAAGGGACCGTTTCCAAAACACATTAACAGCTTCACATTTTTCATTTTAAACTGCCTGGATGATCGCTGTCTGTAGGAGCCAGACTTTGCCAGGCGGTCATGTTCAGCCTGGTGGTCATGTCCTAGTGACAGGGAGCAGCTCTGGCTGTTTTCCTCAGTCTCATTTTTGCCTTCAGGCACATGTACCATCACCACGCAGCAGCTGGTCACCCCTGCCAAGGCTCCTGCCTCCTGGTGCTTGGGTTCAGTATTCAGTGGCCTGCTTTTCATGTCCCCTTGATTCTGTTCACGTCTCCCTGATGCTGCTTCCTTCCATGTCATTCTTTTCTCCTCCTATGTATTCATCTGTGTCAATTGTCAATTGTTGTGTATTCATCTGTGTCAATAGAGCCACGAAGATAATCCAACGGCTGGAGCACCTCCTTATTAAAAGTTGAGGGAGATGGGCTTGTTTAGCTTGAAGAAGAGAAGGCTCCTTAGAAACAGGAGGGAGAGTGACTTTTGACATGGGCATATAGTGATAGGACAAGGGGGAATGGTTTTAAACTAAGAGAGGGGAGATTTAGGAGGAAATTTTTCACCCAGAGGGTGGTGAGGCACTGGAACAGGTTGCCAAGAGACATTGTGGATGTCCCATCCCTGGAAGCATTCAAGGCCAGGTTGGATGGGGCCCTGGGCAGCCTGAACTAGTGGTTGGCAACACTGTCCACAGCAGTGGGGTTGGAACTAGATGATCTTTAAGGTCCCTTCCAACCCAAACCATTCTATGATAATTGTTCTTTGTGTTCCATTTGGGTTTCTGTCATCCTTCTGTGTTTTATACCTTGTCATCCCTGCTGGCTGTAACCCACGTGCCTCCTCACTGGGCATCCCCCTGTTTGCATTCAGGGTCCTTTGTGCCAGTTATAACTCTCTGATGTTTTGTCTGTTACTGCCTCATCAGATGCTGCTCTTCCATAGCTGCCTGTCAAGCTGACCAAAATCATCTTACCGTTTCTTTTCCCCTGCTCAATGGCTACCTGCCATAATTGGCACACATGTTCTTCAGCATGGCATTTTCTGTTGTCGGAGATGAATGTGGACAGTCTGGTCACAAACACAGTAGTCTGTGTCTTGAACTGCCATCATGTCCAGCCCCCTCAAACTGGCAGGTCCTGCCCACACTCTCACATGACACAATACAATTTTCATTGCACAACTGTGCACATTAGGACCACGTCTGCCCCAACCAACAAACAGTGCTGTGGTAAGCACAATGCTAGCAGACAAATCAGTAGATTAGCAGGGTTTATCCTTTTGTTAAGTACAAACCTGTTCTCAATACTCTTATTTGTACATAAAGGAAGAAAAATGGAAAGCATTAGAAATAGCTCCTGCATGGGAGTTTAGTTCTGCAGGAGTGGTTTCTAAGGCTATTTTTTCCTTAACATGATGGTGGCTACAAACATATTTAAAAAGCTGAAAGAAAAGCCTTTGAAAATTTCTTTGTACTCCCAGAAGCTTCTAGATGTGCTTTATAGTTGTCATGATTTCTATGGAGCCCTCTGAGTCCTTTGCTTGTCCCAGTATACCGGAAAGGGAGAGGTAACGGAATGACCAGACACATGTGCATTACCCATGAGCGAGCACTGGCTTATTCTTGGCGCTCTGGCCAGCAGTAGTAAGGATGATTTTGTGTGATCACCTGTCTCTCTGCAGGAATATTTCAGTAAAGCAGCTTGTCAGGTGTTTAGGCCATACATTAGCATCAGTGGCTTCCTTTTGTGACCACAGAACATGTCAGCTTGCTCACTCAAAACAGCTCTGGAAGAGAGGCAGAAGAGTCAAGGTGAAGGTTAAAGACTCAGTCCAAATCTATGCTACTGGCCACCTCTGTGCAGGGGCAGAATTCACTGTCCAGGCTGATGGTTTGAACAATGCTCAGGCCAAAGGTTTGAATTGCTCTTAGGCTGATGAAATAAAACCAAACCAAACCAAAAAACAGGCCACACCTTTTACTTAGCTGTAAATGTGAAAATGACAGCAAATATCCATGTCATTTACTCTTAAAAAAATTGCTCACTGTTCAGTTAAGTATCTCCACAAAGAGAAAAACTGAGAAGATGATGCATTGAGCCTCCAAAGACTGGCAAGAACTTCAGCGCAGGTCTGTGCCAAGCATTTCCAGTGAGCAACTCTAGACTATTCCCAGCTCTGAAGTTTTTGTGTTTCTGTATGTCTCTGCTTAGTTCTTGCCACTAAATTTCTAAGATATGCTGGTGCATATTAGCTTTCTGAAGAGAGGTAGACGGTTTCTGGAAAATAGGAGGGGGACTGGATTGAGGGGACAAAAAACAAAAAAAAATCTCACCCCCCCAAAAGCCCAGAAAGCAGGAAGGAAATTAAAATAGGGTAACTGCTAGGTTTTCAAAATAAACTTTATTTCTTTCTTTAAGAACAAGAAATGTACTATTTTTCTTTTAGTTGAACCAGAGGTAGTGTGAGATATACTTAGGAAATAAAAAGGACAGAGTCTTTATTTTAGAACAATAACGAATAAGTTTATTAAGAGAGCTGGAGCTGTGTCATACCTCAATGTATATTAAGAATAATTATTAATAGTTTGCCTATCTGTGAAGTCAGAAGAAGGATTAAAATGCTGGTTTAAAAACACACCATTCACACACAAACCTTATCCCTTCTAGGCATGGTGCCTGCTCCTCCTTTGAGATCCCGGTGGAACGGATGGAAGTGGGATTCATTCCAGTGGCCTACAAGATTCTCTTTCAAGCCTGCAGAGCCTTTTGCTAGGAAAAGGGTAAATTGTGCTGAGAGTTACAGCCCCTATGCTTATTTCTGTGACCAGCGTCAGACCTTGTACAGCTCTAAAAACTTTTTACAGACAACTGAGATTTCTCAGTTATGAAACTGGGCCCCCATGTGCTACCATTGCTCCTTACTTGTATTACCAGACACACTAAGCACAAGAGGACTCAAGGTTTGACCATTTTTAATCCTGTGATAAATTTGATCTAATTCACCTCATACATTTGTTCTAAATCTATGAAATAATAAATCCTCTACATTTTCAACCTGGAACAAAACAACTCCAGTGCAGACTGGGTATTGACTGCTAGGGTGCAGCCCTGTAGAAAAGACCTTGGGGTTCTCATGAAAAACAAGTTGGACCTGTGTCAGCAGTGCATCCCTGCAGTAATAACACTAACTGGCATGGGATTGCATTAGTAAGTAGCAAGTAAGTAGCCAGCTGGTGGGAAGATGGGGTTATTCCTCTCTGCTTGGCACTGGTGAGACGGCATCTGCAATACTGTGTTCAGTTTGGGACAACCCCCCATTATATGGGAGATGTTGACATACTGGAGAGGATCCAACAAAAGACCCTAGTATCAGTCAGCTGGAGCACATGCCGTATGAAGACATGCAAAGGGAATTAGATTTGTTTGGCCTGGAGATGAGAAGGCTAGTGGGGGATCTAATTGCAGAATAAGACTGCTGAAAAGAGGGTTGCAAATTAAGATGCATCCAAGCTTTTCCTGCAAGTGCACCATGAGAGGATAAGAGGCAATGGTTTCATGTTGCAAACCAGTGAAATTCTTTTTCAACAAAAGAAACACATTATTTACCATGACAGTAGTGCAGCCCTGGGACAGGCTGTCTAGAAATGTGTAACACCCATCCTCTGGGATTTACAGTATACATGTGGGCAAGGCCCTGAGCAACTTGATCTAGCTTTGAAGTTAGCCCTACTTTGAGTAAGAGATTGGACTAAAGACCTCTGATATCCCTTCCAATCTACATTTTTCATTGATTCAGCTGAACTCACTAATCCAGCAGTATTCTGCATTCTGCTTTTTGTAGACTCATCAATTCACTGAAAAAGGTGAGGAACCCAGAACTGGTACCAGCCACAGGAAGGTCACAACCATGCAGCTAGCAGGAAGGGTGGTGGTTGGGAAAGGATAGCATGGGAATGAGGCCTCTAACTCAGGCACCATCCAAGTGAGCCATCAAATCACCTCCTTCAGCCTGTGAATCCTCAGAGGGGTGATTCCAGGGAGAAACTGCCAGCCTCTTTTTCCCATGACATTTTTACAGAATATTTTTGTAATCTCTGTCCTTGAAGATATTTGAAAGCTGTCTGGACATGGTCTTGGGCAACCTGCTCTAGGTGGCCCTGCTTGTGCAAGGAGTTTGGACTAGATCACCTCCAGGGTTACCTTCCAACCTCAACTACTCTGTGATTCTGATTTTAATCTGTTGATTTTAACATTCTGTCCAACTCCAGAGCTCCAAGTGAGTTAACCTGGTTTTCAGAAACTCTTATTTCTGCACTCATTCTGGCCACAGGAGACTTTCTGATAAAATCTTCTGGATATTTCCTTTCTTTCAGCTATTTCCTTGCTAGATATATGCAGTGAAGAAGGTCATGATTTTTTTATATCAGTATGGATGACTGCCCCAGATAGTCCCTACATCCAACTTCACAGTCTTTTGGGCAGCTCCACGTTCAGGTGTAGCTTGCAGGGTGCTGGGAACAGTGACCCTACTTTTTCCCACTCACCCACTGCAGTTGGCAGAGATGTTGAATAGCCTGGAAATACAAGGGAAAGGGCTGGAGAGAATAATCTGTGGGGACTGAAAAGAATGTGGGAGGTAGAAGAGTCATTAGGTAGATCCTCATTGGAAAATGAAGTGAGGAAAAGGTTGTCCATAGTGAGCAGTTCTGTGCTGGGTCTCTGTCAGAAGCAAGCGGTGGACTTGCAGTGCCCATTTGCAGGCACAGTCTACTGCCAACTTGTTTTTTGTAAATCCGTGTAAGCAGGTTTTAAAGATTAAAGCTGTCTAGGGAAAACTAATGCTGAGTTTCCAAGAGTTTATGGGATTGAATCCTCATCTTCAATACAACTCAAGATGAACATAGTTCTTGCCTAGTTCTTAGAGACTTTCCTGTATGAGTCATTGTTCACGAGAGAATAGCAGCTTTATACACAGATGGTTGCAGAACAGAGACACCATTGAGAGGAAAACACTGAGACATCTATGTCCTGCAGATACAGGCACACGCATATACACAGATCAACGACTTTATCCACAGAAAGCAGTCAGTCCTGCTCAGTGTGTTCAGGCAGAATCTCTGCTCTTTCAGGACATACGAAATCCCTGATGGAATTCAAGTAATGAGCAATTCATGCTGAACAGGGAAGTTTAGTGTCAGTGAAATATCAATGTCCAAAGTAGAACACCCAGGAGGAGTGTGGCTGGAGGACTGCCTAGCTGGATTGCTCTTCTTAGCTGGCCAGAAGCCCAGTACTCCATGGGATCAAAAGAAATTATCTGATACTCTGAGACCCAGCAAGCTGTTGTAGATGATCTGGCAAGTCCAGATCACACCACTAGGATTGGCACTAAGCCAGAGAGAAGAAGGTTTTAAGGAAGGCTTGCGTGTTTTCATCAGAGTCCTCTTTGGATGTTTTCCTGCTTTTCTGGTGCCTCTCCATGTGATCTTGGACAAGTCTCTTAAGACCCTTAAAGTAGGTGATTCATGTATATTCATGCCCACATCTCCACATACAGGTAACTTTCAGTTCAATGGTTCAGGTTTGGATATCAGTGCAACTATAACAGTATAAAGGTCACCATGGGCGGGTTGTGCCTATGACTGTAGGCCAGCAGTGCCTCAGACGAAACAGGCAAGGGACAGGTTCCAAAATACAGTGCCTGCACTTGAAACCCTTGCTACAGAATTTTATGGATGCCAAAAGTTTGCATGGGCTCAAAAAATAACTGCCCTAAGTAACGGAAACAAGCTATTAAATACAAGATAACATCTCTAACTGGGGAAGACCTGAGCTATCATTTGCTGGAAATCAAGAAGATGTTCTGCAGAAATATCACTCTGCACCTGTCCTTTTCTCTAGACTTCTGCTATTAGATATTGCTGGAAACAAGATAATAAACCAGACAGACCTGTGGTCTGCACCAGGACTATTTGTCTTCTGTTGTTGTATAACACTTAGAAGTTGAGACCCAAATGGCCACAGCTTGCTTGTTACTGATATTGTATGATTTATACATAATGCCTTTCTTCCTTTCCATGGATTTTCCATTTAGCATGAAATACTTAAACTTTCAATAAATAAAATCGTGTGACCTAGTGTTGGTAGAGCTGGAAGAAGGCTATAAGTATCTACTCTAATGAATATAAATGCTTAGGAATCATGGAGGTGGTCTAGAGTCAGGCCTGTCCTCTTTGTAAGCATCCTGACCACCATGAAATGTTCTGGATATGCCCTGCATATCTAGTTTGCAATAAGAAGAATAGCAGCAAGATAGACTGGGAGAAGCTTTCTCCTGTAATTCTGTAGTCAGGTGACTGGAGCATGTTGTTGTGACTTAGGCTTTCCGGAGCCCCAGTGGAGAGAAGGCATGGCATTTCAAACAAGCATTTTGTGACAACTGGCTGCTGCTGACACCTAACTCTAAGGCAAAGAGTCAGAGTTATGAGTCACATTTATATGACTAAATATGTACCTGACATGTAACAGGGTAGGACCTGCCCTGCCTCTCAGTAGGAAATATGTTGACTGGAAGTAGGGTGATGTTATCAGAACACTTTGTTACTCTCAGCTTGTTTCCAAGAAAGGAGATGAATGAAAGCAGACAGCTCCCCAGGTGAATTATCCTGGCAGGCAAATCCAGTTTAGTCTCAGGTGAATCACCACAAGCTGTTTGTTCATGTAATATCACTGTCCATTTATAGACAGAGACTACATTTGTTTATGTCTGACTCTAAAATAGTAGGTACAGCTCTGGGCACTGTTATGACAAAGATGACTAAACCTTCCCTGGAACATCACTAAGTTTTACAATGGCCACAGCAAGGCAGGGCACAGCATGTCTGATCTTATTTTCAGAACTGACCTTGTACAACGGGAATTCCAAGGTCAGTAGAGCCACAAGGAACACTGCTAAAGGCAGAAATCAAAGGTAAAGCCATTCTGTATCATTAGGTGCATTTTTAAAATTGCGTTTGAATCACATATTTGGTCATATGAACATGAGTCATAACTCTGAGTTCTCTCCTGGGAACATTTGAGGTCCTGGATGTCTGTATTTCCAAGTATGATATTCAAGAATATCTGGCTTAAGAAATCCCTAATCTGCAGTTTGGTGGATAATGCAAGAATACTCAAGGGAAGCACTGCTATGTGTTGTCCTGCTCTTTCACTTCACCCTATGCATTCTCTTTGAGTTGCTGTCAGAATATTGTAGACCAGATTAAATTTTGTTCTGAGCTCCTGTACCTGTTCTCATGTCTTGGCTGTTCAAAGCATTGAGAATGGTCCCTTCCATCAAAAGCTATAGCTTTTAAGCATTTTAACAACTGCACGTATATTCTGTGTACAGGCTCAGAACATTACCACTCCAACCACAGAACTAATTTCTGCTAGTCATTTAGATTTCAAAGGTCATTTAAAGATCCAGTGCTACACTGTGGTTTCTTTTCAGTCTCTTTCTTTCCTGGTTCTTGGCCGCAGGAGATCTCCTGGTGTTGCTTTGTCTTGCAAACAGGTATGGCTAACCAATTATTCATGTGAATCTCCAGGCCGTAATGAAAAAATTCTCCCATTCACCTATGCCAGCCCTTTCTCATTTTGAGCTCTGCAAGATCTTTTCAGTGAAGGCAGCAAGAGTAATGGCTGGACAGATTATCAGATGTTGCTTTAAACAAACAAAACATTGACCATGCTGCTCCTACAGCTGTCTGATGTGAACTTTCTTCTGTTACTCCCAAAATGTTCTTAGGTACCTCTTCAGGGAATCTGCCCATCTGTATAGAGCTTGTTTTAGTGGTGTCATTTTAAGCTCCAGGTACAATCTGTAAAATTACGGAATAATTTCTCTCTGACTAGATAACCATAATTGAAGCTCCCTGCTGTGTTGTATGAAGTTGACTCTTTCTCATTCACAGATAGCATTTCAGTGACACTAAGGTTTGTTGAAAAGTTAGATGTCTAAGACTGAGGTCTTCACCCTAGTCTCTTTGATAGCAGACAGAGAGACAAATGCCCTTTCAGGGTGTGATTTGTCTCACCCTAACATAGAATACGCTAACATGACACTAATTTTAGAATTGGTTTCCCATTGCTAAGTGGAATATGCTCCTAGAACAGATGACAGAGTGAGTGTGACAGTTGTGATGGCTTAGGAAATAAATTTGGAGAGATCTTCCTGCCAGAGGGATTGTTTTGATAATTTAGTCAGTCCTGCTGAGTACTGGCCAGAGAACACCTGCGTCCAGCCAAGATACTTCAGCTGAGCTGAGAAAGATGATAGAAAACAAGAGACTGAGACTGAGACTGAAAGCTGACCAATTCATTGAAATGCCCAGTACCCCTGAAGTTGCAAATCTGCATGCTTCTGGGATGGCTTCTATATCTTCCATCTAGTGAGTCTGATTCTGATATGTTACGCTAGATAAAAACACTTTCTATGCTCAGAAATAATTTACCTCATAGACAGTAAACATGTCACCCTTTAACATCCTTCACAATAAAGACAATACATGATGCAGAAGCAGACATAGGTCTAAGCCATTGGTAAGAGCTGCCCTCTGTGCAAGAAGTAAAGACATTTTGCAAGTTGAGGAGAAGGAACAGACATATCTCAAGAGAAGCTAACCATGTAATTATCTGCACAATAAAATGAGGATTTCTTATGGGATCTGTTCAAGAGATGTGTACCTCCAGCGACTGAAAGGCATCCTCTGACATGAATGGAGCCCTTCTGTTCACAGACTGGATATTTGTACACAAGCCAAAGTGAAGTTGTAGTAACAGGTTTAGAAAGAAAATGTAAAATAAGAATGAAATTAGTGTTTACATTTGGGCTTGCCTGCTGAAAAGCTGAAGTTTCTAATTGCTTCAGGAAGTGGACAACTCCAGGACTAAAACTCTGATAGAGGCTTTCTCATTAAGAACGTTCATGCAAAGGACAGAAACCTGCAAAAATAGCAGAAAGGGAGATAAAGAGAAAGCAGAACAAGTTGTAAGTATAAAAATAAGTAGAGAAAAAAAACAGAGAATAAATGGAAGAAAAATATTTAAGTATTCTGGCAACATTAAACATAAGAAAAGTAAACTTTAGACTAAAATTCATTATTGTACATGAAAGTTCTAAACTATTTGGATCTGTGTTCCAACATAGGCAAAGTTAGATTTGTATATGCTGAAGAAAAATAGGTGTTTTTTGGTTTGATTTCAGTTCTTGCCATCTGTAAAAGGCATTGTTAGAGAATACTTCTGATAGATGCACCTGGATATGTGCCATGATATCAAGTATGTTGCTTTTTGCCAAACAAGGCACAGCTGATGCGATAATAACACATAATGGATCATAGTTCAATAGTTATCAGCTTAAATGCTTACCAAAAGGAGATGATTTTAAGCAATTTACCACAAATTCGGGGAATCAAAAATAGAACTGTGGAATGTAGTCCAAAAGTTGTTGAAAGAATCCTAAGAAAAAACAGTGAATTGCTCAGCTCAGATTGCTGCTTAGCTCATCTAAATGAAGGACAGCTACGTTGAAAATCACACTCTGAAATGTTCAGGAGAAAGGCTACAGTCAGGTTACCCGATTACTCACTTTAAAGAAAAAGGTATTGCAAATTTGTAAATCATTAGGAAAAGAGAGATGAATACTCTAACAGTGCCACATAAATAAAAGCCTGTGGAGCCCCAGGCCAGGAGACACACGCATGATAGTACATCATGGGCAGAGAAGGTGGTAGTTGTTCTGAATGTGCTCCTCACTACTGATTGCAAAGCAAGAACAAATCAAAAGGAGAAATGGAAGGCTCTTCCTCCATGAAAAAGGTGGAAGAGAAAGGAACCTGAATCTGAGAAACGGGACAGGCCATACAGGAGTCAGTGGTCAGATAAGGTCTGTGAAAGGGACAAAGCCCACAGTAAAACACCACAAATTGTGCAAAACTTGGTGTGACTCAGAAGCACCTGTGTCCTTTCCTCCGAAACAGAAGTTGATGCATGTGCCTTGAACTTCAGGACCCACACTAGCACCTGCTCCCTGAACTGAATTGAACAAGCACGTGGCTGTGCATGCACACAGAGGGCCACAGATGGGTGGAACGCCTGATTTGCGTGCACTGTAGTAGGTCATGTGCACAGAGAAGTCAAGGGAGTTACAAACCAGCAAGGAGCATCAGACACATGTTGCAGTCACATGAAGACCTGTGTGCCCAAATGTGCAGCATACATGCAGCCACTCTAATACAGCAGAATGGGACACACAAGTGACTCTTGTGTGCAGACTGATTCATGTAAGAGGAATCATAAGCCCAATGCAGTTAGTGACATACTGGAATATGGAGATCGTTTTCTAACACACACAGGGAGAATGCCACACACTGACACAGATCTCATGCTCTCTGGAGTAGCATGCATGAATACCCTGTGGCATATATAGGTGCACACTTATGTTTCAAACCTCCCTGAGTGGAGGATCTCACCAAACCACAGAAAGAAATGCAGTGCATGCCTACTGCTGTTAAGACATACACACACTGGGCTGAGTTAAACCATGGATCTCGAGTTTTGCCCACATTGTGAGGTTTTGCCACATTCACAGTGGACTGTGTCACACACACATTGAAATTAATGGTGCATACCCACATAGACAAGTGCAGGCTTACACTTGTGCGTGTGTATTCCGGAGTCAGTCATGCACCCCTGTACTGCCACAAGCCTCTCCTGTGGACCAACAAAGTTCTCAAACACATGCACACTGAGTTCAGTGCTCACACCTTTGCACACACTTAAGGGTCTCACAAATGCACTGTAAGTAGACATGTGGTTCCTGCTCACCCATAGACTGCGCCTGGGAGGCAATCAACAGAGTGAGCACCAGAGGAGATGTGAACATGTCTGCTGGGCATGTCTGGCCCCCATTAGTCAGTGGGGAGAAGGACCCACCCATCTCACTGATGTCTGAATACAGCAGCAGGTTTGTGCCCTCCTTTCCTCTCTCCATCAACTGACTACAAAAGGAAGGTGGGTGGCAGGCTTGGATACAGCTGTGGGGCACTTGTCAGGCAGATACAACTCCTTTTGCTTCACCCCTTCCACACACATCCTGTTGTGAATCTTACACAAGCAGAAAAGCCTCTCCCTCTCCTTCATGTGCCACATGTACTATTGATGGGTACCACACCTGCAGATCGCTGTGCAGCAGGTCACACAAACAGGGATGAGATCTTCGTACATGCCTGTGGTGCAGTGAATCACACTGGTCACTGACTCTTACAGGTGCGCTGGAGTGAGTCTCTGGTGCACAGGTGTACACAGGCACACAGCCAGCTTACACACATGCAGCTGGGTCTCACATGGTTGTCCCATAAGCACACACAAACAGGTCAGGCTGCTGTATGAGTGAGTCTTGCCCATTCAGGGGGAGTTGTATACACAACCACATGGGTGTGACTCACACCTAGCTCAGCCTCAAAGCTTCCTGCTCACATGCACCCCAGTAAGTCACACTCACAGGTGAGTCTTGCACATGCACGCAGTGCCTCCTGTACAAGCAAACATACGCGCACCTTCATACAAGGTTGTGTTTCATACAAGATTGAGTTTTTCACACACAGTTGTGGGAGTCTCATACACAAACACACACATACATATCCCATGAACAACTCACAAGACATAGTACAGAGTCACTCAGGTATGTGTGCCCTGCCTTTCAGGTACATCCATGCACACGCGGAGATCTCAGGCGCTCTGTGGGGGAGTCTTATATGTGCAGATCCTTTCACCCACCCCCCCACACACACATATACAGGGTGGATCAGGCGCTTCATGCACACACATCCACACCAGCGCTCGTACATGTACAGGCAGGTATATATTACATATATGCAGTGTCAGGTGTGCATCCGTGGACAGACACACACCTGTGTGCACAAAGACAGGTGTGTCTTTCACACAGAGGAGTCATGCATGTGCTGCAGAGTCAGGCATGCACTCCCAGAGCAGGTTCTGCACACAGCACGGGTGTTCATACACAATATATACACAGTTGTGTCGCACACAATGTGTCACACAGACCAGGGTGTCACATACACAGAGATGTCTTCCACATCCACAATTCACACGTGCTGCAGTCAGACACACACAGGAAGCAAGTTGGGTGCTCAGCTGAGTATTAGAGATACACACACTTGGGGATGTGTCACACACTTGTATGTTTCAAACGTGCTTAAGTGGGTGTGTCACATGAGATCTTTCAGGCAAAATGGGTTGCACACACTTGGGTGTGTGTCAATATACACACACATACAGAGATATCTCACACAGACACGAGTGTCTCCAAATGCACACACGATGTCTTAGGCACACTGGGTCGTACACATGGGTGTCACAGACACACAGGTGTTGCACACACCCCCCACCCCTCACATGAATGGCTCACACATGTCAGACACACTGTCTCACATGGCGCCTTTCACAGACACATAAGAGTGTCTCGGTGTCACAGATGTGGTGACGTTCATGCACACGGGTGCCTCTCACAAACACACACATGGGTATCACTAACACAGGGGGGTCACACCAGTGACTGTCCCCCATGCGCGGTGTCTCTCACACACAGACACACACACACACACAGAGGTGTCACCCACAACGTCTCTCGGACGCAACGGTGTCTGTCACACACACATACGGTGTCTCTCACCCCCAGCGCCCGGCTCTCACGAACATACGCGCTGCCTCCCAGAGTCGCTC
>NW_010304072.1:0-1197 GCF_000700745.2 Antrostomus carolinensis
CCAAAACCAGTCTGTGATTCCATGATTCTATCCTGACTTCAACACAATCTACTGCTTGACAGGCTGCCACGCTGCGGCTGAGGAAATGTATCTGCTGCATTCACCCCAAAATGATGGAGTGATGGACTCGGGGTGTCCCAGCAGCCCCTCGGTGTGACAAACCACAGCCATGGCACGTCTCTACAAAGCACTGGGGCCAGACCCAGGGCTCAGAGCACAGCTTCACTTTGGGCACGGGGCTGCCTGTACCCAGAGCCAGATCACTGACTGCGCTGCTGTCTCCCAAAATTACACAATCCCAGAATGGTGGGGTTGGCAGGGACCTCAGGAGATCATCCAGTCCAACCCCCCTGACAAAGCAGGAAATGACTGCTCCATCGAGTACTTACCAGTCCTGACGAGAATCCCACGCATGCCCGCGTTCTGGGCGCCACCAACATCATCCCTGCAGTCCTGGGACAGAACAGGACATCAGGTAGTTAGTGATCACGGACACAATTAACATGTTAAGTTTTTCATGACGTTCTCTGCTTTACAAATCACTAACCAGCCACTTAAAAGCAGCTACAGCGAGTCAAAACCTTTTAGCTGTTTGTTACACACAATTATTTCTTTATTACGTGCTTTTTGCCTGATCAAATAGCGACTCAAATAAAACAACTACCCCATGGACTAAATATTAACTCCTGCAATTTTTGATAGTTTAACTTTTACCCCTCGTTTAACCCCAGTGCTTTTAGAAGGATCAGTTCATGGCATTTGGGAGGCACGACACAGAGTGGAGATGAGCACGTGGAGATGAGCACTAGGCTAACAGGCAGGTGATGGGGTATTTGGTCCCCACGTACATCACCAATCATGACGGCCTCCTCCGGGGCACAGTCAGTCCCTCGCAGAGCTTCTAGGAAGAAGGTTTTCTCTGGCTTCCCCACCACTGTCGCTTTGGTGTCCGTCGCATATTCCAGTCCAGTTACAAAAGGTCCAGGTCCCAGAGCCAAGCCATCTTTTTTCTTAAAATATCTGGCTTTATGTATAGCTATAAGAGGAGCCCCATCCAAAATCAACCTAAAGAATTAATGAAGAAAAAAAGTACAAAAGTTAAAGAAATGGTGTTTACAGCTGAAGGTCTCAACGGGCTTCCATTTAAGTTGAAGATAAAACTCCCGCTGACTTTCACAGAATCACAGAATGTCAGGG
>NW_010304073.1:0-317 GCF_000700745.2 Antrostomus carolinensis
GTCCATCTCTCGGGCAGTGTTGGAGGTCCACCAGTTTGCCCAGGAGGCGGTGGTGGCCGACGCTTGGTTGACGGCCCAAGAACCTCTCTTGAAGAGCCAGGAGTTGGGCAGCAGCGTGGACGAGGTGGAGCAGCTCATCCGGCGCCACGAGGCCTTTCGCAAGGCGGCCGCCGCCTGGGAGGAGAAGTTCAGCTCCCTCAGACGTCTCACCACGGTACGGACACCTTGGGGGGGCTGATGTCACCCCCCCGGCTTGTCCCCCCCACTGGGGTCACCACAGATGTTGGCTGAGTGTGTCCATCCCTGTGCCCGTCCTC
>NW_010304074.1:0-10027 GCF_000700745.2 Antrostomus carolinensis
GGTGGGAGTTCGGGGCGTGCGGGCCGGGAGCCGGGGTTCCTACTGCAGGGAGAGCTCC
Source organism: Antrostomus carolinensis (assembly GCF_000700745.2). Taxonomy (NCBI): domain Eukaryota; kingdom Metazoa; phylum Chordata; class Aves; order Caprimulgiformes; family Caprimulgidae; genus Antrostomus; species Antrostomus carolinensis. Next base: position 59 of record NW_010304074.1, read on the forward strand.
GGTCCCCAGAGAGGAACAATAAATAGTGAGAGCTCTGGCTGAGACATAGACACGGGGTTGGGTTGGGTTGGTTTTCCCTGAGATTTTTTTCTATTGTTTCTGGAAGAAGCAAGAATGCCTTTGGTGCTTATTTTTAACTGAAATGTGGAAAGCGGGCAGTGTTTGCTATTGTTTCTGCTTTGGGTTTTGATGATGGAAAATTCCTCGGGGAAAAAAAAAAAAAACTCAACTCAAGATCAGCAAAGACTCCTAAGCAGGTGGCTATTTTGGGCTGAAAGTTTTGAAAAAAATAAGTTCTAATCAGTTTTGTGTTTATGCAACTTAGAATAGGAAAAAATGACCGTTTCTTAAAAAAAAACACCGAACCTATTTGCAAATGAACTTCAGAGTTGTGGTTCACAGACCTTTTTCGCTGTCTGTGCACATTTGCACTGGGTCTGTTCTCAGCTGCAGCAGCAGTGGAGCGGCACCAGTCATTCCCAGCTCTTCCCTGGGCTGGTGGCCTTCCCAAAGCTGCCTGTGCACCATGGTCCGAGATCAGGACACGCTGGTAATTGAAAGAAGAGTCTTACCAAAAGAACTTTGTTTGTTCTCACCGTCTTAACCATATTCCCGTACCATTCCTGTTGTGGATGTATGAGCGTAGCGTGCGTTCTCATTATTTTTTTAAGTCCTGATCCTTGAGATGAGAGCAAGATTTTGCTTCTGTGTGACTCTGCATTGATGCTACATGGAGAACATTTTCAAGAGCATGCATGTGCTTCAATTTAAATGCAAGCATATAAATATTTGCAAGATTTGGTTTTGGGGATGTTTCTACAAATATTTGTAGTGAGTCTGGATCTCAGGTTATGATCACTTATTCCTTCATGGCTTTATACCAGTGAGTATGTTTTTTTATAAGCACACCTGGCAACATGTAAAGTTCCTGCTGATGGACACAGGAAGTCATGGCTTCTAGTTCTGACTTGCGTCTGTGCCTTTTTGTACTCTTTTAGACTGGAAGAGGTGCTAAGCAGGATGTGAGAAAGACCTTAAGCACAACATGAAATTGGGAATCGTTAGGAAGAAATTGCAAAGGTTAGGTGAATCTATCTTGGAGCATGTGGTTTACAGCTACCCACACACCCCTTCACCTTAAGAAACTGAAAAAACCCCAACACTGGAGGGATATCTCCAGGAGAAAGGAATAATGCTGATGACCAGTTCTCCTGCAATCTACTTAATGAGATTTGTTTGCACAAAGTGTTTTTCACTATGAGTGTTTTTCACTATGACTTTCAAGAGTGTCAGCAGACAACTTACAAGCAGGCAATAGGGATGTGTTTTCCAGGTAGATTGTTTGTTGCAAATATTTAACCAAATATTCCTATAAAGATCCTGAGAAGTCCTGTGCTCAGAATACCACTGCTTCCTTTTTTTTCATGGAGCCTGTAAACACAGCAGGAGCTATAAAACTCATGGAAGATCTTTTCTCAAAATCCAGGCTTCTCATATGAAGGAAGGCGGGTGATCTGGGAAACTATTGAAACTATATGACCTGGGAAGTTACTGCTAGAAGGAGAGAAGCCTTTTTCAGGGAGTTAATGGTTTACTGTATCAAGTACTTGATAAGTCATTGAGTTTGTATTGTTTATCGCTCCAGGTGTTCAGCAGAACTGGGAGCCAGAATATCAAACATCACATTTTCTATTGAAAGCTATCTTGCCAATTAGTTTCTCAAACTCAACAAATAATTTTTATACACTTACTATATAATTTCCTGTTAGAAAGTTTACATTAGTGAATGAAACTGGCCATTTTATAGTGGAGAAATTAATGGCCATAATTAAGAGATTTCTGGTGAAGATGCTCAGAACATGCATAACAAGGCATGAAATGTTCAGTATTGGCATGGTATTTCACTTGCTGGTTGTGACAGAGCTTTTGTAGCTAGAACGAACATTGGCATTTTTAATATTCTAATATGTTCTTTTTCCTATTTCCCTTTTGTAATTTAGTTATGAAGGCACCAAAGATAACACATTTCTGCTGCTTCAAAATAAAGTTTGTGAAATTTTCAGAGTAATTTTTGCACAGGTTGATAAGCCACTATGTCCAAGGGAGGACATCAAATACATTTTTGAGAGTGATTTTTCACATCAAAAGTGGAATTCTTTGGGAAGCTGAGGTGGTGGCAAAAAGAGAAAATCAAATCTCTGTATTGCTGGGATTGCATAACCATGTAGAATTTGACCGAGATATCTCCAACAGGGAAGATGACAATGGTCATTTAAGAAAAAAGGAGGAAAATTAGGCTCAAATCCAGCCATAAAATAGGGCTCAAATTGTACAAATACCCGCACCCCTCTCTCATGTCACGTAGCAGCCTAGTTGCTCTTTGAGCTATATTGGAAAGAAGGAGATGCCTTGTTTCCCCAGAAAATTGGTTAGGAAGATATTATGAGGTGATGCTAAATTGTACCAGCCAAGGACATGACTTCGTGCCGTTGACAATTCTTCACTCTTGGTGCCCACCCCAATCACTTCCTAACTTAGTTACATTATGTGTAATGCTAATTTTATTCACCTTCAGTCAATCCTTCCTTCACACGTTGCTGGAGAAGGATAGTGACTCTTACTCAGTAAACCATTTAAGCGCATCCTTACGTTTACGTGGAAATCCTGAGGATCTAGCCAGAGACATTTTATGATCTATATCACTAGTTAGTGGTACAGGAGGCAGATTTTCTTTAAAGATCCTGCTTCATTTTTGCCAAAGAGGTAGTTAAAGTGTCCCAGGAAGGGAGTAAGGCACCCTTTTGATGCTAGCACTGAGCATTGCACAGGGAATTCCTTACACCACGCAGCCACACACAGGCAGAGTCTTACACATATGTTCTTAATGAGGACAAAAAGGAGAAAATAGACCCACATGCCTTTTGGTTATGTAAGTCTTCCAAGAGTTATGCCTTTTTGACCAAAACCAGGAAGAGAATATTCCTGAGGTTCCTTAATTTCCTTCTCTCCTTGATCTATCTTCAGCTACCTCTGCCCTTTCCACTGTCATTTCACCTTGAGAAATCCAATGTCTCAGTGGGCTCCTTAAATTTAATCCAGACTATAAAGTCAGGCTCATTGAGAACAGAAACAGCTCTGTGTGACCAGTTACAAGTCATGAACTCAGCTTCAGTGTCATGTATTTGCAGTAAACTCTTCATGGTCAGAATAAAACAACTTTGTCTCTGCAAACATGTTATTGAGAAAAAATAAAGTAGATCTGGATTCAACAAATTATTTAACTGTGTACATATATTTAAGCATGTGAATTGTCTCAGTGGGACCGCTTGCATGATCAAAGTTATGCATGTGCTTAAGTACTTTGTTGAATTTGGTCCATAGTAAATAAATCTGAACTGATGCTCAACAAGGAGAAAAAAAACAAGCTAATTCGGAGCAGGGTTAGTTTATGTCTTGCAGTGTATTTGCTTAACTGTAAAATGAACATTCCAAGAGGCTGTTTCTTTAAAATAGAGCTGCTGCCTGAAATTCAGGGGAAGCAAACAAACATGAGATTAGAATTCAAGTGCATTTTCCAAGCTCTTTCTTCTTAGTTTTGTTATTCTCTTCAGTTGATACTTACTTCTTGGAGTCAAGAGAGCAATAATTCCTGGTTGTTTCTTCTACAGGTTTTCTAGATCTTGCCTTGTTATTTGCTGTGTATTGAGTATGAGTGACATACTGTGTTAGATATACAGAAAAATGCAATCTCTGTCTTAAAACAGTTGAAATCCAGAAGATTGATATTCCAAGATGTGAAATATGTTCGATTTTCATTTCACACAACAGATTCTGGATGCTCCTAGAAACTTGCAGATTTCAAGACTCAGTTCCATGGAAGAAATCCAAATTAGTTCAAACAAACAAACAAAAAAATCACAACCAAATTCCTCCTCTTTCTACCTGACCTGGCCATGTACGTTAACTCACATTAAATGGGGAACTAGCCTTGAAAAAGTAACGAGGGTGATCCTATACTCTTATTTTGGTTGTCAGCACCAGCAGTAATACCTGGTAACTCTTCCAGTTCATGGTTCCAGCCTAAGCCCAGTATGAATATAGTCAGGGATAGTTACAGTTCTGGTAGGCAAGATATGAAAGACTCATGAGTGTGGCTCTTCTGTTTAATGCACAGGAATGGGAATCAGGTAAGCCTGGTTCTACCTGTTAACCAGTAAATGGCTCTTTCCTTCTGTTTTTCCTTGATTATTAGAAAGTGATCACCTTCCTTCAGAGAGAGCTCAAGTTAGAAGAATATGTTGACATCTAGGGTTGGGGGGCTGTTTCAGAGGAGTAAAACATTACTATCGGACCTCACCCCTGTGCATTAGCCATAAAATTATAAGATCTGGATTAATAGCTATGAACCAGGTTTTAAAGTTTTCACTTGCCTGTTTAAATCAATAGTTATCTGGCACGGTCAGTTGCAAACCGTAATTTTTAAAGAATTTTCCTAAAGTTCTGTCTTCCATAGATCTTTGCACAAGAGTCTTAGCTTTCATTAGGGAAAAAAAGTAAGTTTGTAGTTGTCATGGTTACAAAGAAAAGCAAGAAAGGTGTGAACCTTGACAGTTCCAAAATTGAAATGCAAATAAGAGGAAATCTGAATGTCATATGATAGAGAGAGAGAAGTTACCAATTTTAGTCTTTAGATATTTAATTTTGATGTGAATGACAATGAAATGCTTTGCCTATTAAGATTTATGCAGGTACTTTGCATCATCTTCTTGCCAAATCCTGGCAAGACGTATCAGTATAAATCTCAAACAATTTAGAAGAGAGAAAATTATTTACTGTAGCTTTGATAAAGTGTGGGTAGATACCAGCTAAAACAAGTAAGTATCCCTATGGGAACTCGAATCTGTCTTCCCCAGAGAAATTAAATGGTGACAGTACCACTATGCTAACCAAGGACTGAGAAACCATCTGAAGATCAAGCTACCTAAAATGAGTCTTCTGTTGAAGAGTTTTAGTATAGGTTTAATATAGGTTTAGTATAGGGAAAACCTCACACCTTAAAAAAATAATCGAATGACAAGGACAAAAATAGTTGACTTAACTAGAGTGAATGACAAGAAAAGATTTTAATTTGGAAACTTGGAAACGTGCCCTTGAAACAGGTGTGATATTTAATGTAGGAGTTAATTTGCTTGATGTCTGGAAATCTGTGCCCTTCTCTGATCAAGGGCATTTAGACAAGAATATTCTTTTATAATACACAGAAAGGTTATAAAACCTTTGTGATTCCAGTGATTGTTTGTTTGTTTGTTTTTCCTGTAAAACATAGAGGAATCCCCTGTCTCTCCAGATGTGATACAAAGCTTTAAGATTCTAGGATGTCCCTCCATGATGCTCACAAACTAGCACTATTTGAAGAGTCTGTCATGGTACTATTGCTTACGATTTAGCACAGTTAAAATTTCCAGTGTAAGATATGGCTCTATGAGTGATATATTTAAATACATTTATAACTATAGTCACTTTCAGTTTATAAATCACAGTTTTGTTATTCTTCCATAAAGCTGGCAAAAGTATGCCAAAAGACATGCCTACTTTTAGATTATGCACAGATTTCTATCATGCACATAAAAAGAAATACTAAACCCTTTTCATATTTTGCCCTTGTCAATAAATTCTAAACCCTATATTTTTCCTACTGCACAGTACATCATCTCCATCGAAAATGCTGGGAATTACCTGTCCCCTGAAGCAGCAAAATCAAGTCTAATATACTTTAAAATACAAAGAGTACAAAATTTCAAAAACACTTCAGTAATTCCAGAGCTTAAGCCCCATTTTCATAACTAAGTTAGGGCCAGATCTCCAAAGCTTTTGGAAAATGCAAATAGATGCCTAGAGGGCTTTCAAAAGCACACATCAAAATGGAGAAGGAAAAAAACCAGAACAAAGTATTGCTGCTGAGGTTTCCATATTAAGAAGTTTCCATGGGAAAAAAGAAGAGGTTTTTACTTCTCACGGATTTTTGGAAAAACTTGGGAATGAACACTAAAACATCACTGTACAACAGCTCCTCAAAGCTCTGTAATAGATGTTTTAAGTCATCCTAGCAAATCTGTTGCTGCAAAAATTGGTACTTTGCTTTGCGAGTTCTATATTTAACATAAATTCAGCAGATTAATTTCTTTGTTGAAAACAGTTTCCCTGTTGTTTTGTCACGTCTTTTTCTCAGTCTCATTCCTTGCTTTTGCGGTCCGTCAGTTGGGAAACATGAGAGGGCAAGATACAGACTTTCAACAAAGAACTAATTTCCTGATCCTTATGGCCTGAGTGCACCAAGCTTCCCCACAGAGAAACAAATTGGATGACTGTTTTAGGATAATTGTGTAGTTTGATGCCTTACAAGTAAGTTATTGGAAATCAGAGCTGTGAAAAGCTCTTTCCTGGCTTTACCTGTAGTTGCCTCTCATCGAGCACTTTGTTTTTGAGAGGTTTCATTTTTTGTCTATTTCAGACACAGCTGAAAAGGAACAAAGAGAAGAGCAAAAGCAGGTTTGTTAAAAGGTTTCAGATATGTACATTATAAACTGGTTGTTACTGGGATTAAAGTTTCCTTCCTGATGCTTTTCTTGTCCCTTCTCTTCTTCCTTTTACATAGTGTCTTTTGAAAAGACCAAAATCTTCAAAAGATTTGTGTGCCTGTGTGAGGCTCCATCCACAGCCACACATGTATTTACAGATCTCTGCACATCCTCACTGGATTTGGGTTTTCTGTGTTAAACTTTTACGAGCATGGGTCTTGCCTTCTTGCAACTATTGGAAGTACCCAGTTCACTGGTGAATCAAATTGGGGAATTCTCACTATTGGCCCATTCCTTGTATTTTTCCCCCAGCTCACAAATCTCACATATTTGTTGTGCAACACCCTAACTCCTCATCCTCCTTGGGGCACCCTGCGCAGGGAGCACTGATGGGTCTCATCAGTCATGCAGTAGCATGTGGAGTCACAACCTAGGAGAGGCTGTTCCGGGACAGGGTGCTGCCCTACATGGTCCCCGAGGTGCTTCATGGGGAGATTTCCCAGTGGGAACCTCCCTCCTCATGTGGCCTGGCAGAGCCACCTGATTGTACCATCACATAACCCACCCACGTCTGGACTGATGTTTCCTGGCACAGGAGGGCATAGAGAGCTCTGTTGATAGCTATCAAATGGGCTGCCAGAAATAAAGAAGAGTAAATCTATATCAGCAACTTTCACTTGAGCAGATTTTAGGATCTCGAAGTTTGTAAATGAGATAAAGCCTTCATACTCCTTTGAGGTTCTTCATAGTTCTGTGGTTGGGTGGGAACTGTACCCAGGAGTTGAGCAGGCCAGTTTTAAGGAGAGGGCGCAGATCTGGGTTTCTCTTGGATCAAGTGTTTGAAAATATAATTTTCTGCTCAAAAATCACTCAGCGAGTCTGTAGAAGAGTTTGGCAGCTGAATTTCGGGCTCTGAAATCATGTGCCCTCACCGCTAGACAGCACTGGGCTGCTCCATCATCAGGCCAACTCGACAGACAGAGTTACAGCTCTAGACACAACCAAAGGCCAATGCCTGACAAAGCTCTGCTCGACTGCCCAGAGGTGCCTCTGAAGAAGCAGTGGCACCTCTTCCCACAGGCTGTTTTCTGCACAGCCAACGCTCAGTCTCACAGAAGCATGAGAAAGGTGCATTTTCCAGCATCCCGATCGAAGGGAGAAAGCCTCACCCAGGCTAGCTAAGGCTGGGGTAAGGGTATGTTCACGGGCGTGACTGAAGTGTGCTGGGGAGATACCCAAGCCATTACAGAAGAGCTGTAACAGTGGTGTTGTAAGGTCAGGTCTGACCTGAGATCAGGGCAAGCTAATTTACCTTTCTGGGAAATAAGCTGAACACAATGTACCCTTTTCTATACTCGGGAAGTATTTTAGAGCAGTTATTTAAAACTGAAGTTCTCTTGCTGAATAGCAAGCCCATTCTGTCCCTGTGAGTTCCCCTTTTGTGGCTCCACAAAACCACATTATTTCATAACTGGGAAGGACTGGTGAGAGCAGTCGGAAGGGGGGTTGTTGCTACTGATGCTCCATCATGGTGGTGGTTATCTAAATTGCCCACCAAGTGCTGCTTTGTGGTAAGAACTGGACACCACTATTGCAAAGAGGTAGGACTTTGTCTTTACACAGTCCTCTGGGGCATTTCCTACAGGGAGGAAGAGCAGAGTCCTGGTAGGAGGAAACTCTCCTTCTGCGACAGTCTGCTAGTGATTAAAGGCAAGTGGTACCTTCTCCTGACTATAAATCTACAAGAGAGCTCAGATCTACAAATTAATTTTTTTCCCAAGAAAAAATACCATGCTTATATATGAAAATGTGACTACAAAAACTCTGAAAAAGTTCATGCATGTAACTGTAATGCCTGGAGAAGGTTAAATTTAATTTTGGGTCCAGGGCCATATTCTCAGTAGGTATAAATCAGTGTTGCTCCAAGAAGACCTATAGCAATTTATACCAAATGAGGATCTGGTCTATAATTTTGTATACCAAGTAAAAACTAGCACTGCTTCCATTTTTTTCCCCAGTGTTCCTTATAGCCTGAAGCACAACCCTCCACTGAACAGAATGATGAATATTCCAGTGTCCTTGAACATGATGGATTTTAATTTCTAATTAGACGAAGCAGAGGAAGAGCGAAAGTAATAGCTTTAGAGAGAATGGCTCTGTTTGTTTTTTTAGGTACCTACATTTGCCTGGTAGTCTGGTACATAAGTGAATTTCCTTGAAATCTGATTATTGATGCACCTTTTTTTTGTTATAGCTTTTATGTCAGACAGCCCACCAGCGTAGTTCTTCAAGAGAGAACAAAAGGGGTATAAAAGCAGAAAAAGACCTGTTACACTAAATGGAAGGAAAAAAAATAGGATGAAGTATAGGGAGTCAAAAACCACCAAAATAGTTTTGTTAAATTATTGATGTTTTTCTAAAGAACTCAGCTGTAAAAGGGACCTGTTATGTGACATGGTAGAAATCTGGGGTAGAAATTTCTAATACAGAGACATAGTTTTATTTCTACACTTAAACTTTCTACTGAAATGTAAGCACGGGACTTATAAGTAGTGCAAGCAGCCCTCTGACACTCAGTGGATCAATACTGGATGGATTCTTCTTCACTGCTGTAAAATCACAGCTCCAACCTACTTTCAAGGGTCTGGTCAGTCAGTAAAGGCAAACAGTGTGCCAAGCAGGAAGGCAGTAAACACACTAAATTGATTTAGGCAAATTTTTATTCTTTCAAGCAATAGCAAGTAACCTCTAAGCTCTGTGTTTTTCTGACCTGTCTGTGACTTCTTCTTCTGTTTATTTGCTTTTTCATGTCGCTCAGTTTGTGTCATGCCTAAATAAAAAGATGGAATTATCTTTTGTTCTTGGTAACTTTTAATTTGTTTTCTAGAAGTTGTACTTACAGACAGCAGAGTTATAAGGATCCTAATACTAAGGAAAGCTGAAAAACAGGTCTTGAATAAGGCTGACTTTTTTTTTAGGTACTGCAGCAGAAAAGGGTTTCTCAACTAATTAGCCAGCCTTTCAACCAAAAAGAGAAACAAAGGAAGAGTCAAGCTGCTATAAGATAATAATTCTGTTTATCTGTGCTGGACAAACGCTGCTTGTAAAGTAATGATAAGCCCTTTGCACTTAGATAACACCACTGATCCAGGCAGCATCACTCTGAGATGCTGTTCAGATCTCCCAATTGGAAAGAGGCTCTTGCCTAGATGCAGGTGGGAAAAGGTTTTCCAGATGGTCCAGTGAATATTTTAGAAATGTCAACAAATTTCTTCTCCTACAGACTAGTGAAACGTATAACATGTGAATACTGGGATGTACATCCCCATGCCTCAGGAAAGGACAAGAGGAAGGAAGATTGAAACTCCTTGCTGTTTTTGCTTCAGAGCAG
>NW_010304074.1:10062-16255 GCF_000700745.2 Antrostomus carolinensis
CTCTGCCCGCAGGGGTGCAGTTAGTCCCCTCTCACCTCAGCCTGCCTTCATTTCCCTGACAAGCAAGGGGGCTGGCTCACATCATGGAGATGGGCATGGAGGAGCTGATGCCCCATTTTACGTCACTTGGAGTGAAGACGGTTTAACCTTGCCCTGAATCCTCACTGCTCAACCTCTTGCTTTCTTTGGAGTTCTCTGATTTTAAGTAAGCCACATCTGAGGAGCAATGACAGAAGTTGTGTTGAAACGTACATATTTAGATTGACTAATAGATGTTTTCTGACAAACACCCCTCCAAGTCTTTCCTGTTAATCAATAACTTCTTGGCTGCCTCTAATTATAGGAGCTGGGAGTCTGCTCCATCTCAGCTTCCCTTACACCGGCTGGTGTTGAAATCAGAGGCACTTCGGGCAAGCAAGAATAGTTTCTGTAGGCTGTAAAATGAAAGAAAGCAATAATAAGGCCTTGTTACTTGGAACACATAGAGAGAGGTAGCCTGACTGTAAAGAAATTTGGTTTAGATGGAGTTTTGTTTCTTAATAGTGAGAGGGTTACAAAGATGATCCTGTCTGTTATTTGCCGGTTATGCCCTGCTGTGAAACTACTTTTGTTTTCTGAGGGCTTTTTTCTTTTTTTCATGCAAGGGCAGCCTTCCTAATAAAATGTTCCCATTCCTGTTTCACACCAAACTTTTGAGAAAAGTTTGGCAAAGTTATACACCTTTTTATGCCTAGCACTGTGTGAATATTTCATCTTTCACAAGCCATGCCAAAGAGACTCACCATGAAAACAAGGATCTAAATAATTTTGGGACAAATGAGAGGTGTTTTTCTTTTTTCCAGTGTTAAGTGTTTGTAAACTTCAAAGGAATAATAACCTTGGAAAAAATTACAAAACCAAACATTGCTTTGAAAAATCAATGCTTTGTTTCAGAAATGCTACAATGAAGCATATGGGCTGGTTTTGATTTTTTTTATTCTCCCTGCCCCCAACACTAATAATTTGTAGATACCCACAAGATCCAGCATCCTCAGGACTAGCCTGGCATCTCTTCCATGAAAAATAATGGAGTGTGAAGAGTTCCCAGAAGACCCTCATTTTATGTGTGGTACTATGGGCTTCCACTGACAGAGAGGGCAGGTGGCATATCTGAGCAAGTATTCCTTTTTAATTTGTTTTCTCACCATCAGTATTTGCTTTCCAAGTGGGTGAAAGAGTGGTGCTATTGATCATCCCCTGGGAGATACCTGCACAGATAGATTACAACCGAGAAGTGCGCCTCAGAGCAGGACTGTTGTCCCTGTGAAGCTCTGGCAGATGTCCTGCAGTTCATTGCCCTAGGTGTTCCCCAGATTCGTGGCCTCCTGGACCAGGTACAGCCTGCTGGGGTATCGTACATGAGGACAAACAGCTATGCCTGGCATGCTCCCAAAGAAGAAGAGAGGCCAAGGAGCTATGGTGTAAAAGTGTGAGAGAGAAGCCAAGGGGCTGAGGGATGTGAAGTCGTGACCTGTTCTGCAAGTCCTGTGTTCAATGTGTGAGACTTGAGAGGCCTTGTTATAGAATCACAGAATCACAGAATGGTCTGGGTTGGAAGGGACCTTAAAGATCATCCAGTTCCAACCCCCCTGCCATGAGCAGGGACACCTTCCACTAGACCAGGTTGCTCAAAGCCTCATCCAGCCTGGCCTTGAACACTTCCAGGGAGGGGGCATCCACAGCTTCTCTGGGCGACCTGTGCCAGTGTCTCACCACCCTTGTCTGAGAGCTAAGGCAGTGTAAGATTATTGCATTGCCTCTAGGGTCTGGCAGTGGTTTCAGAGCCCAAGCACATGATGATACATTTTGTTACATGGCAGGCTAATGTAGGGCATCATCTGAGATAGTGAGGAAATGTTTTTCACTCAGTATCATGAAAATTGCTAGAGTGTAAGCAGAACACCGTGCTTTCTGCTGAGTGAATTTGTATGTTTCCATCTTCCTAATTTGCGTAGACACAGAAATCCCCCAGACCAGCATTACTTTTCAAAGCCATTCGGAGAAAATACCTATTTTTCTCTGGCACTGGCAAAGTCTGCTGGTACAATCAGGTACCCTTTGTATCTGCCTTGTGCCTGCACCCTTTGTGACCTTACCTCTGCATAACAGAGAAACCCCCCTGTGTATAGCAGCTACAACACAGGAAGCTAGTGCGAGTGTCAGACAGCTCTGGCCAAATGATTTCTGACTAGGGTCCCCAAAGAAAACTCCGCACATCTGTAATGTATTTATGGCTCTGCTTACTCATGATTTCTCCTCCTTGTGGTCTCTTTTAATGAATGGTATAAAAAATTAAACTCCTTCATAGACTCCAGCAAACTAAACAGACCTAACAAATGAACAGTATGTTCCTGAAACACCGTTATAGCAGTTAGTGGTTCACAAATTTACATCAATACATGGAATGGGATTTGTTATGAGTTTCCTGCACCCCATAACGTGCTCAGAGCCAAATGATGCCAGAAGCAGGACTCACATGAATCCCACACTGTGACTGAGGGCACTTTTATGGTTCTTGAATGGGCAGCGCCGTTTGTGCAACAGTGAGCATGGCTAAGTGAATTTACAGTGTGTAACTCCAAAATTACATTTCTTAACTATGTAGCAGCAAAATAGCCCAGAGAAGGGATGTGAACCCCAACACCCTTTATAGTGCATGAAGCAATGAAAGGGCAAGGTTGGAACTGTTGTTCTCTGCGATGTACCTTTAAAAAAGGTAAATCTCCTATAAGCTGGAGAGAGACCATTCAGTCATTTCAAGGTGGATATAACACACTGTGCAATTTACATAAGACCTATCTTTGGTTAAATTATTTAAAAAGGATACCATCAATTTAAAGATTACATTTTTCTGGGTCATTAAAGTTAGGCACATACTAATTTATTAAAAGGTAATGTACTATATCTAGGAAGAGATAATATCTGCCAGAAATTTCAGGAAGGCTTTAGAAGTCTTGCTGTGATGAGTCAAGCTGATAACGGCATACAGTGAGACAGCTGCCTGTTCATCAAGGAAAAGGGGTGTAGTGCGGCAGCAATAATCGTTTGGGAAGGTAGCATGGAGAGACACAGCAGTGCAGCCTGCTCAGAAAAAAAGGAAAGGCATCAAACCTTATTCACTGAGTAGCATTGCAACACATCACAGAAGCGGCTGCTAACTTCACTTAGCATGTGCCAAATACTGTCCAGCCATGTGCAAATAAAAAGCTCCTGTACCGAAGAGCTGTCGTAATCACAATGTGCAAAAAGCCAGTGTGGATGCCCCATCAAGTAACTAGCCTGTCAGGAGATTTGAAGAAGGCTTGCAATGTAAATAACCCTTTCCTATGTTATCTCTTGGTAGATGTTTGCAGTTAAAATGACCCCATGGGAATCTGAAGGTGCCCAGATCACCATGGCTGAGGTGGAGAGATCATGGATATGTTCCCAGCCCATGTGACATCAGCAAAGAAAACGTGTGAGCAGCAATTTCAGAAGTCAAACCTGAAGGCTACACAAAGTCCATCAGTGAGAGGACGAGTCACTGAGGGTAATAACTTGGCTGGGGAGTGAGATGCTTCAGTGCAGCAAGCACTGGAGGAACAACATGCCAGAAAGCAGCAGTGTCAGCAAAGAGGCAAGGTGACAGATGTGAGCTGGAGGAAGGCTGGTCCCTCAGCCTTGTTCAGTCCATTGGGATCATCCCTGCAGATCCACTGCATTCACCAAGAAACTCTCAGAGTAGAGCTGTTAAGTAGAAAGAGGAGGGGAGAAAAACCCTGTTGGAATCATTGCTGAACTATGGCTAAGAGTGAGGAGAACAGAGCAAAAGCTGATGATACGAGACGGCAGTGTGAGAGGCCCTGGAAGTTAGTCTCAGCTTTAATTTTGCCTCTGTGTCAGCAAGATTGTGTAAGCAGAGAAGTTCTTGCTCAGAGGCTGGGAGCCGGCGGCTGGTGGGGACTTTATTGCTACAATGGCTGAGGTTCCCTTATGGCTGGGAAATGTGTTCAACAATTTCCCTTATGTGAATGCTGAACTAGGCTAGAGGAAGAAGGCTGAGATAAGGAGTATGAAGAAATCACACTTTATGCTAAAATTATTTTGTTAATTATTGCAATTCTAAGCCAGTCCTAAGAATTTAAAAATAACACCCTCAAAGTCCAGCATTAAGTGCCCTACCTGATGTCCACTGTTTTGAGACCACAAATCATTTCCAGATCTTTGGCTTCTAACAGGCACCATCAGCACAAACCTTTTCCCCAAACGTTCTATGTTTTTAACCCCTGAGAGGGTCAAGGAAGCTCCAGTATTATCTGCTTTTCCCTAACTCACGGGGAGCCATCACTGAGAACTGAGAGCTGGGATGACATGGAGTGGGAAAGGCATGTCCCAAAGGCCAGAACAAAGGTATTTTTTCTGCAAGTCATAGTCTAGGCTCTGTACCATGAGTAACACACAGCCTCCTTCCGCACTGCCTAGGAGCAGGATTTGGGCAGATAGCCAACAGCAACCCAGCGACAGACCCTGACTCAGAGTGTGAGCAACCTTGCCCTTCCTGTGGATGTTTCATTGAAAGGAGCAGCGTGGCCTCAGGCGTAGGAGTGGAAAAGGAACACCAAGAAACTGTTTGTATTCAGGAACTGCTTGCTTTGCTTTTGCATAAGTTTGGTTTTTAAGGATGAGCCTAATTGTTTCACACACTCATCTTCTGGTACTTAGCAACTTCTAACGTGAGAGAGACCCAAAGGAAAATTAATACTTGTATTTTCTGAATTGTGAGATGGCTTTCAGAGGAACTGAATGTGGTTTCTTCAGTGTTATTGTTAAGATATCTTTGGGGCTTTGAAACGAAAATATCTTTTCTTAATGAATAAAAAATTGCCTTCATTGTGAAGTTTTGACCTGAGCACAGAATCTGAACTGTGTTTTGGGCTCCAACTTGAGATGGATTTGTGCTTAAACAAGGAACTTCAACTTCACCTCTTCCCTAGTTTTCCTATCTGTGAATTATTGTTTTTCTTCCACCAGAGCTTTATAAACATCCAAGCAAAAAGGCCTTGGAGAAGGATACTGTTATGCAACTGCTAATCATTACTATTCTTCTATTGTATTTGGTGACGTAAGAAAGTCCTAGCCAGATGCCTTAAAATCTGAGGAAATGTCTGCAAGGCATCTTTGTGGTAACACATGGGTGCAGATTCCATTCATCATTTCCTTGACAGTTTAACTAACTTACTCCCAAGCCAAAAAAAGATCACTGAAATCCCTTCCAGAAATATTAACTGAAGGACAAGAGCAAGTCACTGAAACCTCAGCCAGCCCAAATAATTGGAAATGCCAAGGCTCACAGACAATTAGGAAGGGGTCTACAGAAGGTAATAAAAAAATTCCAGCTTGCTATGCATAGGCTTAAATTCTATACACAGGGATTTACACCTTCACTGGAGGAAAAAAATAAATAAATTAAAAAAAAAAAAGTTTAGAGCTCTGCACATTGTACATAGTTGGAACCACTCATCCAGAAACTCTGGTTTGAACTTTACGAAGTACCTGTGGGATTTAGAACAAATCCCAGCTAACTTCAGTAGAACTGGGGCCCTCACATCGCTTAAATAATTGAAAGCTCGAGTCAGAATTGCCAAAAACATGTTTTTCAACCTTTTACAATTTGCAGCACCTTAAAACCTTTTTTCCAGTGGAAGTGTCAGTTCCTGCATAGTGATTTAATACTGCAGAAAATAGGTTTGCTTTTCTTAGTTACCCTCTGCAGACCCCTTAAAAACACTCTTTGAACACACAGATTGCAGGTTAAAAACTGTAACTTTGACATATCTCAAAATATTTATTTTTTTCTCTAGAGTCCTTTGTCCTGGCATCATTCAAACACTACACAAAAGGCAGTGTCTAGTCTTTGTGTTTAGAAAAAGCTGAAAAATGCCAACTTTAAATGTTTAGAATTTAAATTTTTTATTTGAAAGCTGATTTCATTATTTTTGACCTCTGGCTTACAATTTTTGAATGTTTGATTCCGGTAATGATATATTCCTGACTTTTTCCTGATATTACATGCCTTATATTGGCCCTCTATGCATTAGAAGCCAAATATTTTTAAAATATATGCATATTGAAGTATGATGGGGATTTTTTGGCCCACTCTCCTTACTTGTTTCCT
>NW_010304074.1:16283-21898 GCF_000700745.2 Antrostomus carolinensis
AGTCCATCCAGGACAGTCAAAATATAACATTATAAGATCATATAGCGACATAAGCAAGGTTCAGATCCAGATCCGTGCTGGCTTCTGGGACAAATTCTGTTCTAGTAAATTTGAACTCATCTCTACTCTCTGTTAAAGCCTGCAAGAATGACAACCTGAGGAGACCGAATGAAATCCAGGAAAAGGCCATCAAACACAGTTTTAAAGGTGATACTACTCTTGTTACCAGAAAGAACAATGGTCATAAGTTATTTGCTTTGTTTTTATAGCTTTTACCTTGCTACGTTGTTTGTCTTACAATAAACTTCTTGACTCGCTAATCAACCATTTAGAGGAGTTTTCTATGCTGTGACTGGGGAAAAGGTGAATGTGTCCAGTTTTGAAATTATGCAGTGAAATGCTGCTCTGCATATTATAGTTACAGCATGATATATTAGCTAATAAAACACAACACATAAAAAGGCTTTGGGTGGTGCACTGAGCAGTCAACAAGCTGCTGAGAAAAATGTGAAGGAAGCATTCAGTGAGTTCTGTCATGAAGGGAGGCAGTTCAGGGAAAAGACTGAAGGTTTTAGACTTGGTGAGGCCTGACAGGTAACGGGAGTCAATGGCTGAGGGGCTTTGGAGTGAAAAATGTGTGCTTAATGTGGTCGTAAGAGAAATAGTCTTTGTAGGATTGTAAGGAGCAGCTGATGAAAGTCATGGTGATCTGTTTGATGCAAAGAGACAGAATAGCACAAAAATATCTTCAAAATTGCAATATATCTCAACTGGATACAACAGGAACTGTACATCACAGGTCAAGAGCTGTCACTCCACCACAGACTGCTGCCACACCAGGGCTACGGTCACCATCCCTACACACTGCAGTAACACCTTATACCTAGACAATAACAGGATTTTAGGGACTTGGGAAAGCAGCAAGGTGAAAACAAGGTGGCACACAGGAGCTGGGAAACAAGTGAGTGGCATGATTTTAGTGTTTGATTTAAACTATGTCCAGCCTGGTGGGAGCACTCAGAAGAAACTTAGATTCTTCTGTTTATTGGGACAGCTTTCTCCCTTGGCCCCAAACTCACCAATGATTTGTGGTGCCTGACCTGAAGAGCCTAACCTGGCTGTTTGTCCGATGGTTTGGTTCCTCTAAATAAGGACTTAACTGAGGATGTTATTAATTGGAGTGGCTGCAGTACTTATTGTCTGATTTGGTGGGCAGAAACACAAACCTACATATACATTTTGACATTGTAAAGAAATTGTTAGTTGCTGCAGTTTGGAAAAGCAGACTTCTCCAAGGTTAAATAGCTGAGGATGTCAATAATATGAAACAGAGACTTTCAATTCTGAATCACAGATTAAAACCAACTCCAAATGTGGAAGAACCTAAAGTTGCTACTTCTTGGAAAGTGCTTGGTAGGCTACATGAAGTTAGCTTAGCTTCCTCCGATGAGGTCTGCCCTTTGATTGCACCAGTTTGGTCAGTTTTTAAAGGGATTGAATTAATCTAGTCTGCAACTGTGCTGAGGTGTTCACAGCTGAAATGTAGCAATGTAAGCAGAACTGCCGGAACGGGTGGTAGGAACACTTGTTTCATCTGTTCATTTGTTTCAGTGGTTAGTCCCATGGTTTAGTTCGAACAGCCTTTCATGGCCGGTAAATTAAGGGAAATCTTGGGAACTTGGCAGTTTTGGGGTCAAATTTCCTTTTAAACCTTTGGGGATTGGTTATGTGGCAGTGTGGCATAAGAGTGTGACTGAGCACAAACATTAAACAAACCATTAAAAGATCATTTCTACTCTGAAAAGACAATTCCTTAAGTGCCAGGAAAGGCCATAGCTACACAGTCAGTGAAACCTTTATCTCGTCCCTTGTTCACAGCCACTCTGAACACATCTTTCCTTCCATGACCTTGTACTTTTTTCTGTAGAAAAGCAATGGCCTCATTAACTAAACCTGACCAAACTGGTCCCAACTGCACACCCATTCTCTGTGTACTAAGGGTCACAAGGACAGAAGTAAAAAGCTATTACTCTGTTGAACATTGTGATATGCATAAAGAACAAGAAATAAGATTATATATATTGAGAACTGGAGCTTTCTGAATTTCAAGTACATATTTTTACACTGGATTAGCATTTCCCTTGCCCCTCTGAACCTTGTTAACAGACTGTCATGAGGCTGTCCCAAGTGATTGGCAGCAGGACGGGGACTCTCACAGTCTAATCACCTTCTCTTGTTCCTCACCTTGCTTCTCACACTGTTCTATAGCTCCAGTAGCTTCCTTCTTCGTGGTGTATGTTCAGGAGGAGGGAAATCCTGGAAAAGCGGGAGGGAAAACTTTGCTTTGGTGCCCCAATCCATGGGCTATATGAGCCAGGAACTGCAATTAAAGTAAAAGCCTTGCTTGCCCCTAGGATGGCGGGTGCGTAGTGCAGATGAGCTTTAGTAAATCTTTAGAAAAATCAAGATGTGAAGCTTTACTGAGGCTGAGTTTTACAAGCTCAAGGGTGCTGATCTAACAGCTCACTGCCAGCAAGCACAAGGTCTCCCTACCTCCTCGTCCTGAGGCCCTGCTGCCACCATTGATCTTCCACCAGCGCTCGTGTCCCTCAGGCCTGCCTCTGATCACTGTCAGGAAACTCATCCAGATACTTTCAGTGGGATTAGTGATCTGAATTAGGGGAGCCCACGGAGGGGCTGGGTGAGTATGAGAAGTGACAGAAGGAGGGGGCCGAGACAACGTGACCAGGGGAAGGAGTTGGGCATGGACCTGCCCATTCTGTTAGCCCAGAGCCCCTTGAAAAGCTTATCTCAGCTGTTCAGAGAGATGTGGTGTCTGGATCTGGTCAGACAGTGCTGCCTGCAGTTTTTCAAAGCCTAATGATGTGCTTAAATTGGGGCAGACTTTCACAAAGGCAAATTTCATGTTCCTTTTTCAAAGGGCAAGGGCATTAAAGCCTATCTGAGAAAGATTACCTTTGCCTTTCGACAAGGCAAAATATACCCTAGCTCTGGCTTAGAGATAACAGAAACTTCTGGCTAAGAGTTTCTCCATGTAATTCAGGCTTAGGTAAATATTCAGCATGGAAATGTTAGCTAAAATATCTAATGATTGGTAAACATACTTAAGCAATCTTAATAATAGAGCTGCCAGCCCCACCTACAAGAAGTAGTTTGCACCCTTTTGGCAGAAAGATCTAAAATTGAATGGGTCTAAGGCAAAGCTGGGAAAATTATGTTGTTCTCTATTTCTCAATGAGTCATCAACAGGTTTTTAAAAAGCTTTGTAATAACAGCATTTTTTTAGAACACATGATATGCTTTTCTTCAAAAAGTAGCATTATAATGAGGGAGGAGTGGAAATGCATGTGCTTTTCGTCTGTACAGAACACAAAGAGACTATGTAATGTAAAGCAGACCTTAAAAGAGACAAATAAGCATGTTAAAGAAAAATACTGGTAGAATAAATCTGGAAAAAAAAATTTCAAGTGCACATTGAAATCCTTTCATATCATTTGAAGTATATGAGCTAGACAGAAAACTATGGCAAGAGTCACAGAAGGGCTGATTGATAGGCTCACACGCCCAGGAATGATAAACAAGTTTTTGTGCAAATCTCTTTCATACTGTTTTGCGTTTCTTCTGTTAAATATTTAAAAAGAGATTTGCCTTACCAGGATGGCTTTAGTATGAGAAAGTGAAAAGAGCAGGGGTTTAATATTCATGGCTTAGAAAGAGCTT
This sequence comes from Antrostomus carolinensis, assembly GCF_000700745.2. Classification (NCBI taxonomy): domain Eukaryota; kingdom Metazoa; phylum Chordata; class Aves; order Caprimulgiformes; family Caprimulgidae; genus Antrostomus; species Antrostomus carolinensis. Next base: position 20,025 of record NW_010304074.1, read on the forward strand.
TGCAAACGGCTTTGTTTTGTTTTGCTTTATATGGTGTGCCACCAGTATCACTTACAAACTCCCACACAGAATCTTTGCCACCCTATGCTACTGTGGTTACAAACCACTCATGAGTAGAATCTTGAACCATTAGGGTAGGTACCTTTATGGTGTTCCAGTTTCCCTATTTTTCTCCTACGGCTTCTCCTGGTCTGCAGAGCCCTGGAAACACGATGATAGCCTAGGCTCCACCCAGCTGGTGGAAAATTCATGGAAAGCATCAATCAGAACTAGTTACCTTTAGCAACCAACAACAAATCTGCCCGAGTTAGCCACAGGCATGGAGAGTATATGGTTATTGCTACGTTGATGTTCAGCTGAGTTCAGTTTTCAGGAAGACTTAATCTGTAGGAGCTTCCAGAAAGAAAGTATTCAGTAATGTCTGCAGAGTGTGAGATAGGAGTCTCTTTCGGCTTGGCTGCACCCCAGTCACTGTTGCTTAGAGCAGAAAGAGGCCCTAAGCCAGTTTGGAAACTAATGCCCAGGGATTTGAGGTGTCTGTCTCAGATGGGGAGGGAGGGGGGGAAGGCATGCTTAAAATACATTGGACAGCCTGCCTTGCAGTCCTCAGCAAGGTTTCTTCTGGCTGAAAATCTGAAAGCCAACAGTCAGCCCTTCTAATAGCCTGAATTGTAGTATATTTTAATGTTATGGCTGATTTGTTATGTAAAACAAACACTTTGACAGGGGAAGAGATATATATCTGTTTAGAGTATATGTATAGGTGTGTGTGTGCTACATATATATTTGTATTGGGAAACCGTATCTGACTCTTGACACCTGTACCAGGTAGGTCTTGACGTGTGTGCAGCCTCACCTAGGACCACCTTCTGCCCCTTCACACCTCAGTAAAATGAGACAGCAGAAGCTGCAGGACTGCGAAGCACAGGAATGCACACGGATTGCATTCATTTGTAAGCCTCATCCGCGGACCAGTTGCTGCCTCCCACAGAGAGAGTCTAAAAGTGGCAGTCTGGGAGGCTGGGTGTTGGCAGAAGGATTATGGATTCTGACCCTCCCAGCCCAAAATGTTTTCCTAGGTCAGGGCAGTGTGGGTTTCAGCAGCTGCCCCTATGCTGACACCTACGCCCTTGGGAACAGGAGGAGGAGAGGAAAAGAAGGGAAAGCATGGACATACACTTCAAAATCAGCTCAAGTTTCAAGGGGGAAAAAGCTGAAGAGAATGATTTTTTTTCATTCGTTTCCTCCCCTGAGCACCAGATGTGGGGAAGGAGCCTGCTGTGGTGTTGGAGGGAGGCAGAGCTGTTGTTGCACAGATCCCAGCATCTCTGTTCAGTACAACTCATCCCGCCTTTGGGGAAGTTCAGCAATTTCAACACCATCTTTGGGATTTTCCAGGGGACACAATCTACAAGTTAGTCATTCAGCCTGTTCTCCTAGTGCTCTTTTGAAAGAGTCATGGCATTTTCAAAGAAGTCAGAGGTCATCATTGGCTTGGCTTGACATTTACACTTACTTTTATTAATCAGGAGATGGGGGAATAGCATTCAGTACCAGTAAACCTGAAAATGGTGGTTTGTTTGTTTGTTTGGTTTGGTTTGTTTTTTTCACCCTGAAGAGTTTTAGAGCTCACTTTCTCACACTTATTCACAATCCAAAAATAATTCTCTCCTTTCCTTAATTTGTTAGCAAAAGCACACTGCAGTACGCTGCACCTTGTGTTACTGACATTCTTAGCAATATGAATGCTGCCGCAGAACAACTGCCTGCACACTTCTGCTGGACAATCAAATGCCAGAGCATATATTCATTCCATTGATAGAGCAATTAATTTTTAATTTCCCCTCTCTTACACCTCTCTGAAAGATACAGGA
>NW_010304074.1:21927-34927 GCF_000700745.2 Antrostomus carolinensis
CTGTTACCTGAGCATCTGGTCTATCATTTGGCAGGTCTGGGCACCAACCTCCTTACTGAACATAGCAGGTGCTGCAGAGGCAAAAGTAGAAGAGCCTAAAATAAAATACCCAGTTTTGCATTATTTGGGCTTCCTGGTGATAGGATGGAGAATTTTTGTTGTTATTTGGATTCACTATGAAGTGAATATACACAGTAGATTTCCCAACAGATTAAGGGAGAAATGTTAAAAAATATTATTCTTAATTAACACTAGGTGAACATTTTGAGGTGTACATCAAGCTCAGAATCTCACTCTGCTGTGCTAGGTGAGAAGGCACTTCTTGCTTTGAAGAGTTTAAAACCTAAAGAAACCAGAGTCATCAAAGTCAGGGACAGTCCTCTTCTCTCAGATAAATTAGACCTGCAGAAGTCCTGTGTCCTTCTGCACAAGATTACCTCTTTTCCAGAGATTCATTCAATAATATGACAAACTTCGGTTATTAGTAGTATTGTACACATGATCTTTTCTTTGGCAAGTGTGTTCCTTAATGCGCCAATTAAAATAATCCTGTTACCTTTGGCCCTCTTGATTTATTTAGAGACCTCAGAGTACATCAGCATACACACAGTAATAAATGATAAGGGAATAAAGTTATAAACAATCCTAATTTGTATTATGCTGGGTACATCAAAAAGCTACTTTTCCATAATCCGCTTATTGGCTTTGTAATCCTCACACAAGACCTCTGAAAATCTCCCTAGAGCATAAAGATAGAAAAGAATCAAAGAGGGAGGGCAAAAGGGAAGCACATTTAATAATTGAGGAAAATCTCATTTGAGTGAAGGCTAATTTATGAGCATGCAAAACTTCATATGGTTCCATGTAAAGGCTCCAAATATGTCTGGAAGGGAGAAAAACCAGTTGTGTCTAGCACATCTGGACCACACATCTAGCATCTAGACCAGGACAGATCAGTATCATGGACCTAGGGAAAACCTGAGCCTAGGATGGAGAGACTTTGTTGTAAAAGGTATACAAGGAAGCACGCAGGGCTGAAGCATATTTAACCCTCCCATCCTATTCAGAAAACACTAATTTCACATTTGGTTGCTCTAGTATTACTGGGAACTCCTCTGTTTCCCACACAAGTAAACACAGCTTTACTTCATGTGGAGGAGCCTTGTTCCTACAATATAACCTATCCACGGGGATAGTCCTCTGGCCATGCCATGACAACTAGGTAAATTCAGTTATTTCAGCTCTATTTTTACCATAGTTTTGAGACAAAAGTGCAGAGGGCCCCAAAAATCTCTTTTATTTGAAGCTGCAGTGTTTTGGACAACCTAGTTTCAAGTGCTGGTTTCTCCCATACTTCTTGCATGCTACCCAGCCCTTGGGACAGAGACTAGCTTTAAATACATTTTGAATTTATTCTCCTTTATTTTGGGGCTCCCATATTATTTTCTGGCATTTTCTAAAGAAGTATGTGTGAATAGCCATTTCTGCTGAGCCACGCACACGTGGATGGTCCAGCATGTTGTAGAGATGCTGAAGGCATTGCACCTCCATTGTACAGAGAATTTGTGCATGTGTGGTGATTCTGATGCAATCAAGATGTGTAGGATTCACTGGCAATGTGTTACAGAGTGTATCTGTACATGCAGATGTACAGTGACCAGCTATGCAGCATAGTCAAATTTTAGACTGTCTGGACAGAAATACTGTTCTGACTCAGTTGCTGGAAAAGTAAAGAGATCCTAGGAATATGTCTGAACTCCTCTTTTAACTTATCAGATAAAATTTCTGGCTAGAAGTTCTGGCCACATGTGGAAAAGGCAGGCATACATATGGTAGTCCTACCCAAATCATATCCCGAGTCCCTGTGGTGGGCAACGGATGGAAATAAAAGGGGATCAGGCTGATAAGCATCTGTGTGCACAGACACTCATGACACAATAAAATGCTGGGCTACATTCCTTGCTCAGTACTATTGCTCCTAGTAGTAAATCCACACCCAGCAGTGATGGAAGAAGGAAAACCAGCCACAAGACACAAACAACAGGCACAAAAGTGACTGAAGCCAGTTTAGGGAGAAGCAAGTTCTGGGAAGTGCAAAGCTCCCAGGCAGGCTACGGGGGCCCTACGGACCCTGCTGACCTGGCAGACCCTGTAGCAGATCCCTGGGGACAGTGTTGGTGTTGCTTCTGCTTCCCCTCCCTTGCAAGAGTTTGCAGGTAAAGGCTGTGTGATCAAGGCAGCTTCTTTTTTTCTGTGGTCTCCCTGAAAGCAGAAGACAATTTCTTCAGCTTTGTAATTCAAAAGTATTTTAATTCTGTAATGGCATTTATTCTTCAGGCTGTGAATTGACCATAAATAGTTCTCTGCAAGAATTTGCTATTGGGACTGTGGTATTTATTAGAGACAAGTCAGATAAAGTACCTTAGGCTAGACTATGGCCCTTTTGGTTTCTGTTCATAGCAGAAAAGAGGCTGGGAGGACCTGAGGGGATCTCCTCACCCAAAAGCACGTCACATCTTTCCACACTGCATGCTCACTGCATCCACAGCATGGAAGGGCTGGGAGAAAGAGAGGGAATGACCTGGGCATACTACAGACCACAAACCTGTACCCTAGAAAAGCTGATCGGAGCCAGGCAAGTACCAGGGCAGCTTCTTGTACTTGCAGATAGATCTAGAGGAGCACTTCTACTCTGAAATGTGGAAGAGGTGTCAATAGTGCCCTTGCGCTCTCTGATGCTGTGCCTCCTGTGGTCCCTGTGTTGAGGAGTATGGTGTGGAGTACTGCCCATGATACTGTGTGCCCTCACTTTGACAGCACCACAGTGTCCCAGTGTAGAACTGCCAGAGGTGGTGCAGGCTGGTGGCACTGCTGTGGCGTCACTGGGGCAGGGGCCGATGGTCCCAGGCTGGGCTGAAATGTAGTCCTGGGCATGAACAGGGTGACAGAAGCCCTGGGAGAGGCTGTGCAGGGGCAATTGTGGCTGTCAGTGCCCTCAGACGCCTGACAAAAATTGATTTGGGCAGGCCCTCAGGTTTTTATTAATTGTAAATGAACTCGTGTACCAGCACAAATATTCTGTGATGGATATTCATGGATAAGCCTCGGCCAGGCTCAGGAGCACATGTGCCAACAGATCTCAGGACATCGCACAAACCCTGAATAAATGCATAAAGTAATCACGATCACTGCTTTAAGTAGCCTTATTTACAGACATCTTAAAAATAGCAGTGATTAAAACAAACTGCCTTGAGTTAACACAGGGTCCAGAGCTGTCACGCGTGCACCATGTATGAAACAGTTCTCAGCTCTTGGAAGTAAGTGGTCAGACACTTCCTTCAAACACTTTAAAGTTAATAATGTTCTTTATCCTCTAAGTAGGCCTACTTGATTGCAAGTTGATTTTGCTGTACAGTCATTTTGGCACCTACATGTACAAACTCATCCTTATGCAGTCCCACCAGTGAGATCTGCAGAGTGGGAACACTCTTTGGTTACAGAAATGGTTGCCTGAGCTTTCATGTGGTACATGTCATCACATTTCACATCAAGAAAGGCACAAATCCCAGTAATAATCAAGGTGAATCTGCTGTCTCTGATTTGAGTTTCCCATGTACTTTATTAGTTTAAACACTTCCATGAACACAGCCTCACAGAAGAAGCCACAACACAGAGGAAGAAAAAAACAGCTGAAATGTTTGTCTCCATGGATCAAATCCTAAACCACTTTGCAGGCAGGTATTGGCTCGAAGACCAATGCATTAGGATAAAAGAGTCTCCCTGTTTAGGATAACTCTGTTGGAGGCAAAACAGCTCAAGAGTCAACCCATCCACCAAGGAGGGTGTAATTTTTTTGTTACTTGGAGAAAATATGTAACAATGATTACCAGTGTGAGTGTCTACAGCTTCTTACAAATAAATCTCATTCTGTCTTTCTGCCCCATTCAAGAACTTTCTAAAATTCGTGTACTACAAAAGGGTGACTGATGTAGGATGCAGCATGTTCCTATTTTTAGCTTTATAGCTGTACTTGCCAATCTTTGAAGTGCATTGATATGAACTAGAAACAGCCGGATCTTCAGTTAGCAAAATGGGAAAGATAGGTGGCATGTAGTCATTGAATTAATTAACTTCATTGCTGCCCATAATCACTGATTGGATATTATCTGATGGCAGAAGAAGAAATATTGTTAACATCTGATGGTTTCAATTTCAAGTATTTTTAGGAGATGCATCAGTTGAAGCAGTGATTAGACAGAAGTGGACCAAAACCATCAGATGATTGCTTTTAGACATTACAATTTCCTCTTAAAATGAATGAAAACAAGCCCATAAATTTATTCAGCTGTAATTTCAGTCTGCTCATATGGTATGAACTTGCTCTGTTTTGCAAACATCAAAGAGAACTGATTTATGTCAAATGACCAACACTCTTTTCTCCCCAACATGAATAATTCTTGTAGCTGATTTCTACTAGGAAAGAGAAATACCTTTTATTTCTGTTACGTGCCTGCTCACAGTTTAGAGCAATTAGCTGCATTTAGGATACTTCAGATTATTTTCTATTCTTCTGACAGGTCAAGGAAAGTAGCCCAGCAAGATCTGTTTTGAAAGAGAAATTATGAACATGTCCAAAGCAGTGTATACAGCTGGGTTCAAGTGCTTCATTTCCAAGGTCTTTGTTTTGGTAGGAAATGATGATTGAGACTAATGCCTGTACACATTCATCAAAATGGATATTTTCTTGACTGCCTATTCAAACAATGCCTCTGACACCAGTTCCGGTTAGCATCCCCAGGGCTTACAGCAGATGTTTATTTGATGGGTTCTCACCTCCACTGTTATTTGGAAAGTCCATTTGGAAATAAGAGCTCTATTACAAACCACAGAAAGCAGGGGCAACATTATCAGAATCATTTATCCTGGGCAATCCAAATAAAATCCCTGGGGTGAAAGAATCACATCCATTGAAACTATTTTGGAAAAGTGCTATGAAATAAATGTGTTCTTGTTCTGAAGATCTCTTTGTCTCTTCCCAGTGCTGCCAATAGGTTTTCAGTGCTGCTGGGTGTCCAGACATGTAACACTGTACGTTCTTAATGTTGTGTATTCGTAGCTGTTGCTATGATATTTCATTCATTAAGGCTCCTTTTCTGTGTTGGAATAAGAAAGCAGTTTAAAATATGATTATGTTTGTCTGTTTCCACTGGTCCACTAAGGCAGCCCTGGGTTCCTCACTCTTTTCAGAGCCTTCACTGTGCCTGAAACTGAAGCTAGGAACAACTACGTTTAAACAAGGATTTAATAAGCAGGGGTCTGGCATGGTTTCCTTGACCATCATGAAAAAGAGATTTTAGGTACCATCAACTCTCCATTTTATTTAATGTCTGAGTCACTGGCTCAAACAAAATAATGATTTAACCTTGGCATAGCTCAGTTTAGTCTTGTCTGTGTAAGTGGGAGCAAAATGGTTCAGCACGGGACTTAAATGTGCTTTCAGCACAACTTGACCTTGTCTCTACCTGTGTGACCAACCTGACCTGTGAAAGTCAGAATGCTGTCAGTTAGACTATGACTTGAGCATAACTGTACCATCAAGAGAGAGCTGATCTATAACAGTATTTGGCTCTTATATGCTGCCTTTCAGCCAAAGTATTTTTCTATCATGAATAAGATTCAATAAGGCTAGTCAAAGATTTACTTTCTTATGGTTGTCAGTTTTTTTACAGGATTAAAATAAGGTTTTAGGCAAGAAAATATAGTTTTAATTTTTCCCTTGGACTTCATTGAAAAGCTTTGGATTTTCATTGCCAAAAATGGGAAGAAAAAAAAGAAATATAAAAGCTGGCTCTTGTGATTTTTTATTACAAACAGCCAAAACATTTATACAAAAATAGGAATTTTCTTGCAAACAGCATCTGTTCTACCCAAGGCTTCTTTTTGGCTTCATAAGCTTTCAGGCAGCTCTAATTCTTATCTCTGTCATATCATTAAGACATCTGAGATTCAGACAAATTACATGATTTGCCCTGGATGCCCCAGTAGACTGGTGGCAAAGCCCAGAAAAGTCCTGTTCCCTGACATCCACTCTCATGCCTGAGCCTGTTCTCCATTCCCACCTCTCTGCAGGAAGAAAAACATCCAGCAGTGCTCCCGAGACAGTTCCAATACTGAGCGTAGTCTCTATTCTCAGAATAGAGAACTGCCCTGATGATAGTATATCTGCTGATAAATGCTGACGTTATTTGGATTTAAGGATCCTCTGGAAAGATTCTGCTGCAGACTGAGGCATTGTAACTGTGTGGAATATTATTTTGGGTCATATGCCTTTCTTATGCTACTGAACACTTCCTCTAAGAAGGGATACAAAGGAGAGGGAGATGTAAATGATGTTACTGAAGTGTACACATCCCCCTGTCAGATAAATGGCACTTAGCAATCAGAGTCTTTGTTACACTAACAGTCACTGGATGTTTTCAACAGCAGTTGGGCTTAATTGGAATACATCTTGCTTCAGTACCTGTGTAAACATTAGACTCTATCTGTCTATTGTACAAATTTCTGCTTTGGGGGCACCAGGAAGGGTCTATTTTGACACTATCTGCTGCTCCTTTACCTACTCCAGATTTTCCATAAAAGTGTATTTTGTGCTTTGAGATGATTTATTACTGTGGCTTCCTCAGCCTCACTTGAATCAGGATTTAAATAATTGTATTTCGAATCTTTTCTTCCTATTTGTACTGCTGTTATATGCAAGCAGCTTTTGTAGGACATGGGGCCTGTAATAGCTAGAAAAGAACATATTTTGAATGTGATACTGTCCAATTTAGCAAATAGTGTTAATTTACTAGGATTACAGTTCTTGGATTGTCACTGGTTAGTGAATGCACCTGGGGAAATGTGAGTGCTTCAATAAACTGAGACAGTAGTTCTTAACGTGTATGTTTTTAGTGTTACTTGCCAGCAAGCTGTGTCAGCTCCATATTGTATATAATAAAATATATACAAGGTAATATATATTTTTAATGCTTTTGCCTCAGGAATGTTGACTGAAGACTTTTCTTTCTCTTTGATTGGTGATCAGTGTATATATTTTCTCCAGGTTACAAGGCTTGTTATTTCCATCTCTTCATGATTTATTGAAGAACTAAGCAAAGTAAAGCTTCAAGTGCCTGTACCATGTTCAAATGTCCTGGATTAATTTCATTAAAAATTGCAACGATAAGTTAAATTTGACATTGATCAGATCAGTGGGAGAATAGGTACCATAGCAGAAAATGTATTGCAGGGATTAGCATGAATTAGTATATGGAAGTCACAAACAGATGTCCTTCTTTACCCAGATGTGATGCTGTTACTACCTGATGAGGTGGGACTTTAGAAGAAATAGGAGGAATCAGGTTCCACTGTGTGTTGTTAGGAACTAGGCAAGTGGTTGTCTCCTAGCAAAGGAGGCAAAGGTCAGAGGCAGGTTCAGGGTTCCCTGTTTGAGCATGAGCAGATAGGAGGCAGATGATGTAGAGCTGGCACTGCTCCTGCAAGGTAAGACAAGAATGGTCCAAGCAAAGTTTTCTGGAGCAATTGTCTGTCTGCGAGTCACTTCCACTAGAAAATACCAAGCTGCTTTCAGTAACTCCTGCCTAAGTCCCTTAGCTCCTTCAGAAAATTTTCACTATCATCTTCTTTCTGGGGACGACTTCCTCAGCTAGCTCTAACTTCCTATTTGGTCTAGACTCTAAAGTTTGTGTGTGTTCCCTTTTCTCCTAGGAGATGTCTCTGAAGGTATCCACAAACTTTATCATTCTTCTATGCTTTCTTGGCCTATTGAAATTGACTGGAAAAAGGAAACAGAAAAGGTAGCAACCTAGTAATCCTGGACGTGTGTTGAAAGACTGTAATCTGGACATCTGTAATCTGGAGTCATCCATCCTCCCTGTGCTCCCTGGCAACATGCGATTGAATTACCACACTGTAGGTACCCAGTGCATATAACAAATAATGAGGTCTCATGCTGAATTCATAAACAATCACAGAGAAGCCTCCAGGTTGTTCCCAGTACAAATATACATTATGCAGGTTAATGTTCTGTAGTGTAATTGTACATCATAGACCTTCCCTGTAGACCATATTGCCTAGCTCTACTCAGTTTTCTTTAAAAATACATAATATGTATTTATGTTCTTGCAGCATAACAGATCCTCCTCCTTGGGCCTTGTGAATGCAAGAGCTGGAAATGAACACTGGTGTAAGAGACACATAAAACCTTCACCAATATTTTTTCTCGTCCCCTTGGCACTCCCTGTCACAATGGCAAGATCTTAGGCTTTTTTTGGACACCTTTGAAGCACCTTTCCCTGGGGAATCACGAGTCTACCATAAGGGAGCACCTGGATAGCTCAGAAGATGAAGGATCTTGTGCATCCTCTGAAGCCCTGGGCTCAGTCTTTGCATCTTCTTCTGTGAGGAGAGGCTGAGCAAGAGCAGGGGATGTGGTCTGTGACCCTCAAGCAATGCCTGCTGTATTTTGAAGTTAAATGTGATGGTCAATACACTTTGGTAATTACACCGATGCATGGATGTGGCATGAAAGTGAGGTTTGAGAAGAGTAAAGATACAAATGGATTTATACTATCTTGCTAATCAGCTAGTAAGTAGTACAGCTTTAAAAGCGCCTTTAACTTGTACAGGGCCTAGCACAGTGACAAGCTCTTTCAGGTGAGAGTAACCAGGAGAGTGTGGTGAGAATATGATATGCTGGATTGGGTTGTTGTTTTTGTTGTTGTTGTTTTCTCTTTCTTTTTAATGATGATAGATTATCAAGTCAATATGATCACCTCTTTTGGAAAGCATTTATAATGATCAGTGTCAATATTTGTTATGAAATAAAGGAATAAAAATTATTCATAGTCACTGAGACTATTTTTCACTTAGCATTAATGCACTGCGTGCAGAATACAGTCAGATATGATAGCCAAGAATAAGCTCAGGCCACAGTGTAGGGCTAAGGATGTTTAATGTATCTTGACAGTCATTAAGTAGTTGGTAAAGGACTGGCAATGAATTCATTACTGTCCTTATGAATCAATTCCCATTTATAGCAAACTATCAAAAATTCCACATTAGAATATGGAGATTGAGATCATACATAATGGTTCTTTCACCAGAGGCAGCCATGAAAGGACCAGTGAGACTAGAACAAATTACAGTTAATGATAGTGTGTTTCTCAGAGAATTAAACACTTTAATTGGTCAATCAGGTTGGGCATTTGAGAAAGGAAGACTTGAAATTATGTGAAAGCCTGCCTACTGTACTTTGGCAGCTTTATGGGCCTCTGGCAATTTTTCATCAGGATTTAGACTTGTCATCATGTTCTAATGCTCATAGCTACACCTAGCCAAGACTAAAAGCTGCTTCTTGACCTCTTGGGCTTTGGGGTTCCTTTGTAAGAATGAAGTTGTTAGATCAAGATTTTGGTACTCATACACTGCTGTCTTGGGGTGCAATTAATTCATGACATCTATGTATCAGCTGAAGTGTCTTTTGAAGGCTTAAGAGTGATGTGAAGCCCACACCTTTCTGTTTAAAGGTTAATTTTACCCTCTTTGCATATACATGAAGTAGTGGCTTCAGTTCCTCGTGAGATGCCCGTGCTTGCTGTAGTGCTGAAGTCGGGGATGTCAGGGTAGCAACACTCAGTAACAGTGCTTGAAGACATAAGTTTTGTTCCATATACTTCTTTTTCAGGTGAAAGTAGGCTTGCTTCTTGCATCTAATTCACAAGAGCTGCATCAGTGTACATTAGCTAAAGACCCAGCTGCATGTAACAAAAGTCATTAAGTATGTTCCTGTGGAAAAACTTTCTTCATTCTACCTCAGTTGTCCTCCAGTTAAACATGAAGATAACTCCATATAATGTCTGCCTTGCATGATTTGTTTGTAATTTGCTCAGAGAAGAGTTTTTCTCTTAATGCATGTTTTACCAACCTGCTCACTACACTGCCCTGGTTTCTCCATAAAAATCTTCAGGTGCTAATGTCGTATTGCAACTGCTTTTAACAGTCTGTGTTACAGCATCTGTACAAAGCACCATTGTGCAAGTTTCTGGGTGTCCCACAAGAATCAATGAGTTGGAGCAGCTGTTCTACATCAGAAAAAGCTCTGCCTTCTCTCCTCTGGAGAGTCTCATATTAGAAGTTAGGTAGTGTTTTGTTCAAAGTGAAACAAGACTCTACCTTGCAGCAGAGAGCTGTTTTTCTTGATGATTGTGGGGAACATGACGTGTTTTAGGTATGGATAGTTACTGCTAGAAATGACTGCAAGATGTTAGTAAAAGTTCATATAGCAGGCTTTGTGCTGTTCAATGAACTTAAATGAGCTTTTGAAGTGCTGGGGAGACCTAGCCTTTCCCCATATGGGAAGGAAGAGCAAGAGTGTATCGCTTTGGGGATACCACAGAAGTCTCTGAGCTGAGTTAAGCAGTCTCTCATCCTGAGTCGGGGCAACAGAGCAGTCTGCAGTCTTGGATCAGGGGGCATAGGACTGTTTTGGGCCAAGCATGTGTACACTGCAGCAAAGTGAGGCTACAGAAGATAAAACTTTACAGTTGGGATAGTTTATATGTTAGGAGAGAAAGGGGAGCTAGATCTTATACCCCATCAGTCAGAGAGAATTGCCATTGCAGGGCCAGGTCTGAGGTGACATGAAAGCAACAGCTGATGGCTCGGTAGCTTAGCTTCACTAAGTTACCCTCTAGGATTGACAAACGGTCACATACCCTCACTTTCCCCAGGCAGAATTCTTCTTCATCCAGCACTTACCATTAGAAGGTGAGACAGTTGCTGGTCCTGACAAAAAGCAGTTACCTGTGGCAAGCAGCAAGAGGAAAAGAGCAATTAGCAGCAACAATAAAACCCCAGAGGAAATCATGTACCAAATCAGGTTTTTTCTCTCCTGCCTTTTACAGAAGAAAAAACAATTTTCCTCAGGAAAGTCACTTCTTTCCTTCCCCTAAGGAGAAGTCACTTCTCTTAGCTGAGCAGAGCCATGATGAGGGCAGGCTGTCCCCAAACCATACTGTGCCCATGGCCCCATGAGGCAAGGGGGCACCCTGGGGTGCAGTGGGCCTGGCCGGGGTCCCTCCATGGGGCAAGCACTGGACCTGGCTGGGGTCCCTCCATGGGGCAGGGGCAGGTCCTGACTGGTGGGCATGAGGTGGGGCAGGGGTCGGCCTGCTGTGAGGCTGCAACATGGCTCCAGTCAGGCCCAGAGCCATAGCCCCAGGTAAACAACAGCTCTCAGGGAGCAAGATGGACTTTTTTAGTGGGGGCTAAATGGTGTCCCTACACATGAGAAAAATCCCAGCCCACTACTAGAGGAATCTGGGGTTTGTGCTCACACAGAGTGGAGGAGCTCAGCGCTGGAGCTCTGGAGAGTGATGGAGAGGTGCATCTCAGTGCAGGGGGAGTGAAACCCATGGAGGCCGAGGGCCCGAAGGGAACCCTCCATGTCACTGGGTCTGCCAGGAAAGAGCTTAAGGGGTGAAACATGCCCATCGTGATGCCTCGAAGAAGGTAAGAAATGAAGGTGGGTTTTCAGACAAAGGCACGTGGGTTTCTCACGTCTGAGGTGTTCACAGAAAGCTGCTAACAGGCAAGGCGCTGTCGGTGTGGGATGTTCAGCCTCCTCTGGTGTGTGCTCAGCACCTCCCGGGTTCGATAATAGCCCTGGGCATAAATTACTGCTCACTGCCATTGGGGTGGAGGGGGGTTTTGTCCCTGGCTCTGGGTGAGGTGGCTCCTATGCACCCCATGGCACACGGAGACATTTTCCTGCAGCTGGTGCTTACAGGAGGCGCAGTGTGTGTGTCAGGGGCTGGCCCTGGTTCAAGCACTGGCTTGTCAGTGCTGAAACAGAAGAAAAACACTGGCTAGCTAAAGGGCCCCACTTCTGCCCTTGCCCCAGACCCCCCGTTAGCCATGCTGCCATGGCATCGTTGCCCTCACAAACCAGCTGGCTGCCCACAGAGCAACCCCAGCAGCCTGGTGTCACAAGCAGCGGACAGCAGGATGGTGCCGTTGTCCCCAGCAGTCTGCTGCCTCATGGAAATGTCTGCTTTGCTTGGGCCTTTAACTCAAGTCGGTAGCCTCTTTGGGAGCTCAGGTTTGCTCAGGTGTAAAAGAGTTTGTTGAAATTCACTGCAGCTTATTCAGTGACTGCATTACAAATATTATTAAATTAAATGTAAATGCTTTTGAAATGCAAATACCATCCAGGGTTTTTCTCTTTTTTGCTTTGCTTAGGCTCAGAGGATAGGGGAGCTGACTCACGGTAGGGTTCTCAGGAGTCTCCAAGCTTTTAGTGTTCTGGCATTTACTACCCATAACTACACTTCGCATATTCAGATGACAAATTGGCCCTGCACCAGGGGAGCCCATGTTTATTCAAAATATCCCAGCCTTGCTTATGGTTGTGACAAATCCATTCTCAAGGCTTGCTGCCAGCTTGAAAGTCTGGATCCTGATCAGCAAACTTTGATGAGAATCAATTCAATGTAAGTTGCTATATTAGCAGATGAAGTGGGAATGAGCCCAGGGAGATGAAAAGCCAGCAGAGCTTCTGTTAACAGTTAGGCAAAACTGCTGCCTTCATGTGCATATTTGCATGAGCAAAAGCTTTTTGATGCACTGGGCCTTCACCTTCTGTCTGTCCTTGATAGAGAGGCGTATGTGACCTAACAACTCTGACCTTTTGGCTTTGCCAGTCACAAAGATATATTAATACTGTACCTTAGGATATGATTGAGAAGTCTTTATTTTTCCATGTAAGACCTGAGTACTTCTGTGGTTTTTAAATACTATTATTTGTTGAACTGTTGTGTATCTTCAGAAAGTACAGGGATACCCACAAAATCATGCTGGTCTCAGCTTCACAGAGTGTTAGAAAATGAAGGGGTGTCCAGGTGAATTGTTTTCAGAGGTCACAGAATCACAGAATCACAGA
>NW_010304075.1:0-6473 GCF_000700745.2 Antrostomus carolinensis
CTGCTAAAAACTCTGTCCCCATCTTTCTTCTCACTATGGAAAGGTGCAAGAAGGTCTCCCCAGAACCTTCTCTTCTCCAGGCTGAACAGCCCCAGCTCTCCCAGCTTCTCTCCACAGCAGAGCTGTCCCACCCTCACACCACTGCTGTGTACATCCAGCAGCTCCATGTCCGTCCTGAGCTGGGGACCCCCAAGCTGGATGCAGAGCTCAGGGGGGTCTCAGGAGAGCGGAGCAGAGGGGCAGAACCCCCTCCCTCCACCTGCTGCCCACGCTGCTCTGGGTGCAGCCAGGGAGACACTTGGCTTTCTGAGCTGCCAGCACACGTTGCTGACTCCTGTCCCCTTTGTCACCCACCAGTGTCCCCAGGGCCTTCTCCACAGAGCTGCTCTCACCCCATCCCTCCCCCAGTCTGTGCTGGGACAGGGATCACCCCAACCCCAGTGCAGGACTTTGACCATGACCTTGTTGAACTTCATGAAGGGACCTACAGATCCCCTGGTGCCAGGAGGGTCTCTGCAGGTTTTTGGGACAGAGGTGCTGTGACATCCTGGGATGAGTTTGGAGCTGCTCAGCTGCTGTTGCTGCCAGGTGCCATCTCCTGGGCAGAGGTGTCATCACTCTCCTGTCCCCAGCAGCCTACCTGGCTCTGTGTCACACAGCCCAGCCTCTGCCAGAAGGGTGGGTTTTGGTTCCTGCTTTGTCCTTGGGCTGGGGCTCGTGTAGCCCCCACAGGTCTGGGGAGGTAAACCAGAGCTACAGGAGAAAACCAGGGATGATGTTCTGGGCTTGGTGCCTCTCCTTGGTTGTCATGGGGTCAGATGGGCTCAGTGTCCCACTTCGACAGCCAACTGTGAACTTAGCAGGGCTGAATCAGGAGATGTTACCACCTTCTGCAGCGTTAATTTGTGGCTCTGGTGTGAGCTCTTGTTCCCTCAGACCCTCAAGGTTGCCCTGTCCCTGTGGCAGGGAGGAGACCTCACTCTGGAAGAGGGGAGATGGAGCTGAGATGTGAGGAAGAAATTGTTTGGTGTGAGGAGGGTGAGCCAGTGTCCCAGGTTGGGCAGAGAAGCTGTGGCTGCTCCTCCCTGGAAGTGTTTGTGGCCAGGTTGGATGAGGCTTTGAGCAACCTGGTCTAGTGGAAGGGGTCCCTGCTGCTGGCAGGGGGGTTGGAACTGGATGAGCTTTAAGATCCCTTCCAAAACCGTCTGGGATTCTCTGATAAGGAAGAAATTGGTTACACTGAGGGTGGGGAGACACTGGCCCAGGTTGGCCAGAGAGGTGGTAGAAGCCCCATCCCTGGAAACATTCCAGGTCAAGTTGGACGGGGCTGTGAGCAACCTGGTCTGGTTGGAGATGTCCCTGTCACTGCAGGGGGGTTGGAACTGGGTGACCTTTAAAGTTCCCTTCCCACCCAAACCATTTGATGATTCTCAGCCATCTGCTTGGGGATGCTTTGCAGCATTTTCTCCACCACCAGCTCAGTCCTTCCTTCACCACCCTGGAGCTGAGCTCAGGGTTGAGCTCTTCTTGCCCATCTTGGGCAAGTCTCATGCTCTGGTTTCCCTTTCAACTCAGCCAAGCGGGATCTGAGCCGAGCGTTCCCCCGCCTGCAGCTCAAACCCACGCTGACAGCGCCTGGCTTGGCTCCAGCTCACACAGCTCCATCAAGAGCTGCTCTTGAATAAATTGTTTATGGAGTTTCAGCCCAGCTTGTTGGACCTCCTGGAGGTAGAGCAGAACAGCAGGACCTGCTGAGCCTGCTTTGCTCTCCCTTCCAGCCGGAGCGCTCGACCCGGCTCCTGTCTCCCGCAGAGGCGGCTGACATCTGTGTGCCGTCATCTCGAGCCCTGTCCCAGCCTGTCACCCAGACAAGGACAGTGTTATTATGTCCTATGTCCCCTGGAGGCAAGTCCCTGCCTTGGGAGAAGGAAGTTCTGGTCGCCAGGTCTGTTCCCAGCTGGGCACAGCTCAGGTGCTGGGAATTAAACCAATAAACAGGCTCTCGTTAAGTGTCAGCTGGGGTTGGGGAATTAATAGCTTGCTGCTAATGTGTTTTCTCTGTTTCCTCCAGGGATTGGCTTCCTGCTTTGGGATCTGTGCAATAAATCACCTGGAGGAAACCCTGGCCAAGCTGGAGGATTTTGTTAGGTCTGATGTCTTCAAGAAATCAGTGGGACTGTTCAGTATCTTCAAGGTAAGAACCAAAAGGCTCCTGCTGTGACACAGCCGGCAGCAAAAAGCTCCTGCAGGCTTCTCTGGATATGGGGTGTGCTGGAGTGATCCTTGGGATAGGAGTTAATTTCCTGCCTCGGTGTGGTTGGGGTGGGGTTGGGATATCCTCTGCCTCTCCAGAGAGCTGCTCTCAGCATCACAGGCTTCGTGGTGTTCCCAGCTCCCAGCCCTGCACTCCAGGGTCTGGTGTCCTGGTGAAGCTGTTGCTTGCTGGGTGGGCTGGAGGAAAGTGTGACTTGGGTGGGGTAAGATGTCATTGGGTGGGCTCCAGGAAGGTGTCACTTGGTTTCTGGGTCAGTTGGGGGACCCCAGCCTGATGTGGAGTGTGGTTTGGTTGTCACCTACATTGGGGCTTGACAGTGATTGCTGAGTGGCTCCTGCAGCCACACGAACACCCCAGGAGATGAGGGGGTTTCATGCCCTGAGTACCAGGAGGAAAAGCCTTTCCTCAAACCTTCTGGCTCTTTTAACTCCCAGACTCTAAGACTGAATGTTTGAAGGACAGCACTGCTGCTACCTGGGCATGGAAGGGACCTGGGGCCATGACAGAACAGGGTGAGGAAGCTCTCGTGCAGCCAGAGAGCCAGGGGGATGAAGGGATGGAGAGCAGCCCTGTGGAGAAGGACCTGGGGACAGGAGCAGCAGGACAAGGGGGGATGGTTTTAAACTCCAAGAGGGGAGATTGAGAGCAGAGAGAAGGAAGAAATTGTTTACACTGAGGGTGGTGAGATACTGGCCCAGGTTGCCCAGAGAGGTGGTAGATGCCCCATCCCTGGAAACATTCCAGGTCAGGTTGGACGGGGCTGTGAGCAACCTGGTGTGGTTGGAGATGTCCCTGTCACTGCAGGGGGGTTGGACTGGGTGACCTTTAAATTTCCCTTCCCACCCAAACCAGTGGATGGTTCTGTGATTCTCTAAGTAACACTCAATGGCAAACTGGGGCTCGTGTCTCAGACAGAGACATGCTGTCAGTGCAGGTCATGCTCAGGTGTCTGATGCCCCATCAGGATGGGAAATGAAGATCTGAAACCCTCCTGGAGGGGCTTTGTCATCCAGGGCTGGTCAGGCAGACCCTGCAGAAACCACCTCTATGCTGGGAAGACCCAGTGGTGGCTTCCCCACCAGTCCCCCCACCCCATTAACTTTCCCATCTGCTCTACCAGGACCGTAGTGACAACGAAGTGGAGAAAATAAAGAGCACCCTCATCCTGTGCTATGGATACGTAGCTGCCTATGCTCCCAAGGAGCTGGTGCTCTCCAGGATCGAAGCAGACATCCTGAAGAACATCTTCCAGTACTTTAACACCAAGGTGAGCTGCTGGGATCACCCTGTCCTCCCCCCGGGGAGGGTGAGTACACTGGGGTGAGCTGGAGCAGCCAGGCTGTGCTGGATCCTTCACCTGAAGGTCACCCCTTGGGAGAAGGTCACTCCCTTAGGACTCTGCTCACTCATGCATTGCTAATATCTTTTGTTTTTTCACTTGTTCAGGTTCTGGGAATAAAAGTAGAAACCAAGGTACAGTGTGAGGCACTAAATCTGAGCTCCTCTCTGCTCTTCCCTGCTGTCTCTGTCTGCCTGGGGCTTTGGGTTCCTCTCAAGAGCAGCCCTGAGCTGTGTTCCTCTACCTGTGGGGACCAGGAGACCTGGTGCTCCTTGCCCTGAGCTCCCCAGCCCACTCCTCCATGCTGGAACCATTGCCTGAAAGTGCCAAAAATCATAACAAAGGGGAAAAATGCCTTTCTGGCAGGACAGGAGCTGTAGGTGACAGCCTGGCTCAGGTGGGCATCACCATGGTGAGATGCTGAGCTGACTGAAGGCTGCATTGGCTTCCCCACCCGTGCCTCTCCTGTGAGCCCTGTGTGGCTGGAGCTCCCAGAGCTGTCCCCAGGAGGGACTGAACCAGTTTGGATTGGCACTGGGGACGAGATGAGCCGTGCCAAACCTGGGAGGTGAGGGCTGGAGTTCCCTCCCTGGAGCTTCTCCAGGCTCATGTGCTTCACTGGGGGAATCTTGGGGACTCCAGAGACCAAACTGCTCCCCAACCACTCAGCTCAAATCCACTACACTGATTTTCCTGCTTCCTCCTGGAACAATCATTCCATGGGCAGATGTTAAAACCCAGATCACTGTCCTGGGGACAACGAGGGGCTGTGTTTTTAGCTTTTAAAGAGAGAAATGTGAATGAGAAACATGCCATTTGTCAAGTTGAACTGTCAGGCCAAGGACTCCTTCTCCAGGCTCCACTAATTGTGTTTTCCTTCTGGGCTCCTGCTGGCACTAACAGCTTCTGCAGAGCATCTCCAGCCCCTGAGCTGGGGACCTTCTTGCTCAAACCCTCCCCTGGCTCCCTGCCCTCCTGGAGGGCTCTCCTGCAAGGGCTGGGATCATTGGAATGCTTTTAATTGGGGTGTCCACTGTCCTACACCCCCACGCTGTGTAGGAAGATGAGCTCCTGGCAACTTCTGGAGTTGCCTTGAGCATCTGCGTGCTCAAAGTGCCACCTCGGTGGGGAGGAGGGAGACCCTGGAGGCCTGTCCTCATCCCATGTGGTGTCCAGCTAGTCTGTGACATGGGGGACAGAGTGTCCTTCTGCTGCCCTGGTCACCAGAGAGCCTGTAACCTGGGTAAAGAGCAGAGAGCTGAGCCCACGCGCTACTGATGACACAGGCCAGGCTGTTGTGCTCAGCCTGAGCGCTGGTTTTCTTGGAGGGACACCAGTTTTGGGTGGGATGACCAGTGACAGTTGTGTGTCTTCAACATCTCACCCTGGTTTCTACTCTCAGGACTTGACCCTGAAGCTGTGCCTCATCCGGAGCATCTGCATGATCAGCCAAGCCATCTACAACGGGGTGAAGTGTGGGGACTTCATCTTCTCCCGCAAAGCTGAGCTTGTGGCCCAGATGGTGGTAAGAGCAAGTCCTTGGAGGGTGACCTGGCTCCAGGCTGGTTTAGAGGACACCAGAGGAGGATCCCAACCCATGTTGCTAAGGGTTGTAGGCATAGCTGCTCCATCTCTGGAGCTATGTGATGGGAAGGGTGGGTATGAGTTTGCCCTTGTCCCCACGTGTCTGCTGGGGACCTCCATGGACCTGCAGACCTGCAGTTTGGGTTCTATGAGAGAGGACAGGTCCCAGCAAGGAGCTGGGTGGTGGGATGATGACTTGTGGAGAGCAAGAGTAGACTTGCAGCAAGTGATGGTGCTGGATCTCTGCAGTGCCTGAGGTGTGAGGTTGTTGTGCAGCATTTGGAACATCGAGCTAGCGCTCTGGGGCTCTGGGCTAGCGCTCTGGGGCTCCTGGCTTGCTGTCCTGGGGAGCTTTGAGACAACAATAACCCTAAAGCTTGGCCCGTGGGTGGGATGAAGGTGGATGTGACCATAATCATCACTTTGTTCTGCCTTCCAGGAGTTCATAAAAGCAGAGCCGCTGGAGACGATGCGGACACCGGTTCGCCAGCGTGCGATGATCACCTGCACTTACCTGGTGTATCCTTCCTCCACACCCATCCCTGCGGGAATGCTGCTCCCAGGGCAGTGATCACTGGAGCTGCTGAGCTTGCAGAGCCTGATCCTGCTCCTGGTTCACCCCATGGGTCTGATGGCAGAGCCGAGGTGCTCTCCATCGGTGGGCGCGTTGGTTAGATCCGTGCTGGACACTGGTGAGAGTGGCCGGTTGGGTTGTCACCCAGTTGTCCCCAGTGCTTTTGGGCTCAGTTCTCATTGGACTCTGTTCATTATACAAAGCAGAGCTGAGGGCACTGTGCTCTGAGTCACACAAAGATGTTCTGAGCTCCAGTTAAAAATACTCAGCACGTCCCCACTCCCGACACAGATACTGGGAACACTTTGCTTCCCATTAAAACCGGCGCCGCTTAGCGGGGACTCAATTCAGATGGAAATCCTTGTTCCCAGTTTACCCAGGTGAGAGATACACCCGTAGGGCTTGATGCATCCGTGTCACTTCCTTAACCTGGGATCAGCATCCTGGAGCCTCATCTGAGTGACCCAGACAGGACTGAGCTGATCGATACCTGCCTCGCTAGCGTGCTCACCCTGCCACCACTGGAACTGGTGAAGGAGAGAGATGAGAATGGAGGTGATGGCTTACACAAGGAGGTGAGGTACCTGCTCCCACACCTGCCTGCCCCCGAGCTCACACTGAGCTCATCCCAATGCTGAGCTCATCTTGGGATGAATCATGGAATCGTCAGGTGTTGTGAGTTGGAAACGACCCACAAGGAT
>NW_010304076.1:0-29044 GCF_000700745.2 Antrostomus carolinensis
TTATTATTATTATTATTATTATTATTTTGCACCTGCTGCTCATTCCCATGCAAAAATCCTCTATAGGTGGCAGCTTCCTCTGAGCTGAGGTAATAACATGCTTTTAAGCTAACGGTGAGACAGATAAATAGGTCTTATGTCAGTCAAAGCAACCTTAGAACCTCTTTATTTGCATAAATCACGTTAGCCCCAGGCAGAAGTAAGGCAAAGAAGGACCATAGGTGCCAAGAACAGTTGAGAGACCAGGTCTCAAAATACTGTTCATGTGAACTCGTGGTCATAAAGCTCACTTGCAGAAGTGTTCAACGATTTGGAGTCTCTGAGCGAGGAGAAGCACGTTAGCAATAGCTGTGGCAGCTTGCCAGGGGAGCATGCACATCAAAGCAGCTAGCACATCTATTTCTCTTTTGTTATCAACAGATGAAAATGGGAAAGGACAATCTTATAGCTTCAAATGGCTTAATTTAGAGAAGACTACTGGTGCCCAGCCTTATTGCCAGTAGATGTATAACCTCCTGCAGAAGCATAAGGGGCAAGTACATCATGCCCCTCCCAGCATGAGCAGAGGTCTAACACGAGCTGGAAAGAAAGTCCTGGTCTGTTCCTGCGCGTGTCTGAGACATGCTCAAACAGAAGCACAAGAAGAACTGAGCTGCAACCAGATGAGGTGTTTTAGCAGCCCCCGAGCTAGAGGCTTCTGGTGTAAGAGCTGTGGAGTGATGTGCATTTAGGTTTGGAGCCTCAAAGTTGGAAACTTAAAGCCAGTCCAGATAAGTAGATGGAGACTTGTTCTTGCCTTATTGCGGTTTGATGTATTTGCCACGCATTGCTGATTTCAGGGAGATTTATACTTCTCTGTGGACAAGCTCTTTTCTGGCTGAAGAAAGCCCCTTTACAACCATTAGCGTGGAACATTGTTGCAGGCTGTGATGGGCCTCTTTGGTAGAGGATTAGTTTTCTCGCTTGTCCCAGTAACTCCTACTTTTAGACCTGATCTTTTTTTAAAGAGAAGTACAGAAGGAAGGTGTTGAGCAAGGTGACAGGCTGGCTTCAAACTCTCCACACTTAGCCTACACTCTGTCAGCCTGAGTTGAAACTTGTGCTTCAGAGCAGGTCCTGCAGACCAGTGCAGATGGGTAGGGCTTGTTGTTCATGACATCTCCCCTACTATTTATGCTCCAGGAATGTCAGCATCGCTTATGCTTTTGTAAGATTCAGTCTACTCAAGGAATTAATTAATTTCTGGACTTGGGCAGGGCATTGAGTTACTTTATTCAGAGGCACCCTGACCATTTGTGTTTTTCACCAAATTCCCCCTCTCAGTTCATTAATCCACTGGGTGGAAATGTGTGACGACCTCGCCTGTCTCCCTGCACAGGAAAACATTTCAATGTGCTGCTGGATGCTTCAGCAGTTGCTTAAAATAGCTGATGTTTCATAACAAGCTGGGATTTCTCCCTTTACTGTGGAAAAAGGGCTTGATGTGGTGCATGAGTACTTGGTGAGTTGTCCCTGAGCAGGTGGCTTCCACAGCCCTGAAGAAGCAGCTCCCTGCAGGTCTTGTCATCCAGAACTTCACACGAATGTTAGGCCTGCGTACTTCATCATCAGGGGTTCTGTGCACCTTTAGTGCTCCACCACCATTAGTCATACCCTGAGTACCCTGCTTTGGTAAGGAAAAGATAGGGGCAACAATCTCTTTGTGTGCTGAGTGACTTCTCTGTGTGTGGACCAGATCCATGGATGGGATCATCTCGTGGGACATCAGATGTCTCATTGCTGCCATGCCTAATACACCATTCTTTCCTCCTTTAACTTGTGTCTGGGGTAAACATCTCTTGTGCAAGAAAGGAAACATGCAAAGAAGTCTCTGTCTGATGTGAGGGATTATCTTCCCAGGCCTCTGCTGCCAAGGAGGGACAGAACTGGGCACTGGAGATCTTCCACGCATCAGTGGGATTTTGGTTGGGTTTTTTGTAGGTTTTGGGTGTTTTGTTCCCCAAACAGTGCAGTTCCTTATTTACACAACTGGAGGAGCTGGAGCAGAGGGTGCAATGACATGTCCTGTAGCTAGGCTGCCTTCACCCTCCTCCACAACCACGACTGCATCTGTCAACACCCTGGCTGTGCCTCTGTGGGAAATATCCTCACCTGTGGCTGGATGACTGACCTGGGCCTGGGAAGCCCAGGTTGTACCAGTGATGCTCAGCAGACAAGAGCAATGATCAGGTGCAGAAGGCAAGCACCCTTATGGAAGTGAGGCTCTGTGAGAAATGTGTGTTGTCTCCAAGTTACACCAGCTTCCAGCATCTGTGTAAATGACTGACCTCTCTCAGGCTTTGACTGGCAAACCTCTTTTGTAATGGTTCCTTGTTGAGCATGTTGGCCTGCGGCTTTACTCTGGAAAAGCACTTTCATTTTGAGTCCTTCTTGCAAACAGACATCCCAAGGGATCATATTCACCAGCAGATAAGCAATGCAATTGATGTAGGTTTCTAAGATGTCTTTGTCCCATCCACAGAAGACCAAGTGGTTTTTCCATTAATGCAATGAGAATTCCCATTAATTAATGAAAATTCACTGATTTGTTTGGTCTTCATCTGTTGGATGTACAGACTTGCTCTAATTTCTTCTTTTTGAATTGTCTTTAATTATCTTAAGTATTTCACCTGCTGGTTTGAAGCTGCTCTGAAACACCTCATGGACATTTATCTTAAACACGTTGGATCAAACTCAAAGGGCAGAAAACATTTTTCTTGAGCATTTGCCTTAGGTGTGTGTTGCCACACAACTTCCTTGCTGCTAAACATCACTCAACTGAAAATAACGCCCGGATTGATGTCGCTGCTAATGCCTGGATCTCCCAGGTTTGGGGCTTGGAATGGAGCTGTAAAACTCCTGTTATCTGGGGAAGGTGAGGGTTATTGCTTACCTAAGCTGAGCAAAATAATAAGCCCAAAAGCACTGGCAGATCATTTTGGGGCAGTTCAGCAGTGCCCCTGGCTCTCTGTCCTGCCTGCCTGCTGCCCCAGTGTTAAGCAGCCCCTGGCTTTGTTGCTGCGCTTCCCACCATGGTGGTTTGTCCATGATGTGGGGACAATGGTCTCTGAGATCTCGGGGTGCAAGGCAGGCAGCTGGGAAGCAGCGGCCTGATCGGCTGCTCAGCTTTAATCCCTGGCTCAGGCAGCCCTTGCTGCCCACAGCATTGCACCAAATGCTACTGGGCTTAAGCAGAGCAGGGAAGATTTAAGCCCAGCTTTTCATCACATTTGTGTCAGCTCATCTCTGCACGTGCCTCTGCTTGTTAGTATCGGATTTATTAAACCTTTGGTTTCTGTTCCCGGATCTTAAAATCCAGATTCCAGGTTAGTTGACTCACTCTTGAATCACTACAGCTTGTCTTCTGCCTTATTCTGCTTCCTGAGGAGTTGCCCAGTTATTTGCCATTCTCACCCGGATCTTTGCTGCCCCCTTAGTCTATTGACTGGATTTGTTCCTGCTTAGTGTGACCAGTCCAACTGTAGGACTCTTCCAGCATTTCTTATTTTGCTGACCCATAGAAGTGGAGCTGGATATGTGCTACACCAATCAAAGACCTTTCTCGGTGTGACACAGAAGTACTTCTGCATCTCCCCCTGTGGTTCCTGGTTGAAGTCCCCATTTCTGGCCTGGCTGAGGTGTGCTCTGTCCTAGAAACTTCTGTTCAGTGCAGTTAAATAGCTTAAGGCCATGGAGAAAGGAGGTGGGAAATGGCGCTTGTGGCTGACCTCACTGGGCTGAAATAAGAACACTCTTGTCAGTTATGGCAGCAAGAAAAGATGCTTTTGCTGCAGTAGCTTCTTCTGTTGGCTGGACTGGCATGAGCTCTTCTGGTAGAAGACCCTGGTTGTTGCAACCTCACCCCTGGAAATGAGAGAGGAATAGAAAAAGACAGAAATCTGCTAAATCTTCCTGAGTTATAATTCTCCCTTATTTCATACTTCACATCAAGAAACTCTCAGAGTTGAAAACTTAAATGACTGCTCACACCCTTGATGAGGTTACGGAAGCCTGGTCCTGCAGATGCTAGTGGTGTGGTCCTGATAGGTTTGCACCTGGAGGCTCCTGAGTGTTGGTAGGGTTTTTCCCAGACAGCAATGCATATCCTCATCCACCAGCCATTTCTCAGGATCACTGGGGAGGGAATGGAATTCAGAACTCATCCTTTTGGTTTCTACACATGCTTTTAGCATCATATAAGGGATATACTTGATAGTTCCTGCTAGTGAGAGACTCCACTGATTCCTTGCTGAAGGAAGAGTGCTCACACATCTGCAGTATGTTCTTTTGCTGCTTCTGGATTTAATTCTGTTCTGTCTGTATGTAAAATATGTTGGATATTGTCCTGAACTAAATGCTAACAATGTGTTGTTTTTCAGCTTGGTTTTGGGTCATTCCTTGGAATAATTGGATCAAACTTGATAGAAAACAAAAGGCAAATGGTAAGTTCATTATAAAAACAGCAGCATCATAACTGAACTTGTGCTGGGTTGGGAGGGGGTCTCTGTGCAGTGGGGACAGCTGGTCCAGATTACCCCCTGGCAAGCACAGGAGGCTTTGCTGGACTTGGTTGGGTCTGTGATGGCCCCTAAACATGTCTTGCAGGCACTGTTTCTCAAGCCCCTCATCTCCCTGCCTGTGCCTGAAGGTAGGGACTGTAGTGCTTGGAGGTGTCAGTAACAGGGCTCAGGGTGGGCTGCCTTGCCCTTTGCTTTGCAGAGCAGGAGAGAGAGGGTGAAGCAGACTGTGTAGGAGAAGAAAACTGCCTTTCCCACAGTCAGACAGGGTGCAGGGGAGGTGGGTTTCCCAGTGGATTTCTTTTTCCCTCTGGCTCGGCAAAAGCAACATGTCCTGTTCTTTCTGTCCCAGCAGGGTTTCCAAGCCTCTTGCTCACTGTGTATTAGCAGCTTGTCAGGGTCTGGTTGAGCAATGACCATGTTACGCCAGTCCTGCATCCTTCACAGGAGTGCCCATGAGTGACAGCATGGCTCTGACTTGACTTGTTTATTCTGAAGAGCCCTTGGTAGCCCTTGTTTATTCTTTTCATCTCTGTATCATCTTGTGTCCTAAAAAGCACGCATGACCCAGAGCTTTGCAGGGATTGCGTCACTGCTGCCTTGGTTGGCAGCTCGTGTGTCTCTGCTCTGACTGCAGAGAGGACATGCAGTAGCTGTCACTGAGTGTCCCCATGCTTTAGTCACATCTCCTTGCCCAGGAGCACTTTACAGTGGCAGCTTTGTCCATTACATGTTTCCATAACACCAGTGGCAGCGCAGGATATTTTTTATCTTCTGTGAACTTCCCCGGTGTCCTAGTTTGCTTAAAGGCAGTCGTGGTGTTGCTTGTTACACAGTCACTCCTCAGTGATGGCAGAAGGACCTCAAAGCAACTTCTGCTGCCATGTTCTTGTGCGTGTTTCTGCCCATAAGCTGTCTGGGGAGCGTGAGGAGTGGAGCGAGCCAGCGTGGCTGACAGGGAGAGCTAACCTGAAGCAGCACTCCAGCCTGGTGACAGGAATAGACCTCTTGTTTTTCCCACCCGAGCGTATTGGCTTTCATGCTGCGTGTCTGCGCTTCCCATTTGTCAAAGCAGGGGAGAGCTTTCGTCCCCACAGGGAGGACGGCTGCCCCGCCGTGCTGCCCGCCCGCTGCCAGCACTGCCAGCCCTGCCTGCCCACAGCTCTGGCTCACACCCGAGCTGCCCGCTCAGCACATTTCAGAGAAGAGTCAGCATTTTATGTACCTTTGTGACACTCATCCATGTCATGGAAAAGCAATAACCAACAGCTTCACAGCCCATGTGTCGCTGGACTGTGGCCTAAAGGGAACCTCAGTCCGGGGTGCTTCTGCCTCATGGTTCCTGCCCTGTCTGAACCCAATTTGCCTTTTCTTGTCCAAATGCTACTCGGTGTGGCTGACTTCGGCAGGAGTTAGATGGGCAAAGACCAATCACTAATATCACCCAGCTCTTGAGAGGGACTTTAGCTTGCTACAGTAACAGTACTGTCAACCCCAAATCAAAAATCTTGTTGGCGAATCATAGATTAGTTGAAAACCATGGGATTTTTAAAATGAGTTTGTATATTTTTATTTGCTGTTTGATTTGCTTTATCATAAATTCTCAGTGTTTTATTTTCAGGCTTTTCTTTCTCCAGCTGAGAGAGAGGAAACTATGTGTAGATAAAGTGAGCAAACCCATTTCTAACACCAGATCTTTATATACTAGTAGGGCTGTTATCAAAGTGTCATCATTAACCTTGTATTATTTTAAATAACCATAATAGCAGCTCCCATCTGCAAGCAGAGGTGACCGACAAATACCCTAATTGTATAATTTAGTGTTTGGCTCACTTCCCTATCCAAGGGTCATGCTGTTTAAGGAGAATTTTTTTTTTCCGTGTATGTAGGAAACAAAGGACAGTACAGAGAAAACAAAGTAACCTAAGCTATAAAACCCATTTCTTCCACTGAAACTGTGAGAAGCTGTGCTGTCTCCCCTTGTGTGGTTTCACTGGTTGTGAAGCAGTGTGACTGCTGTAACGGATAGTGCAAGTTGTGATCCAGATGTGGAGATGGTGTGGGTCTGAGTGGGGAGGAAATTACACTGACAGAAACAGGGTCCCAGCATAGGACCTGATCCTGGAAAACTTGTTACCTGCTGCCATCTGCAAGTACCTTGTGGCACAACATCTAATATTCCAGTAACAGCTCGTTACTAGGGACTGTAACTTGTTTGTGTGGTCACTGGGTTAATTTCACAGTTTGCTCTATCTACTGCTGCAGTTTTTATTTGCAGTGAGACATTGTACGTCTTGAATCCTTGCCTCATCTAGAAAACCATTTTATTTTCTCTCATTGTGAGCAATTGTACAGGGACCTTTTCCACTGCGCCAAGTGAGCCCTCCTGCACTTCCACTCATTGCTCAAGCTGAGCAATGCACAGGGATGTTGCTGGAGGAAGGTCTGTTGTCACTGAGGGAGGTTTAGGTAAAAACAGTGTGATTAACCCAGGAATCCTGAGATACTTTAAAAATACATATAGGATCCTTCTGGCTTGCTCGTGTGCCCTTTTGTCAAAGGGTTTGGCTTGTCGTTCAGAGAGCTGGATCCTTGTGCAGTGGCAGGAACCAAGGTTTTTGAACAAACTTTGCACCTGGAGCTTTGAAACAAACATGCCTGTGCCAGGAGACCCAAGATATCTGTCTGTGCTGGCCAAACTAATTGTTATTTTTGTATTTGTGCTATTAGTGATTTTTTGCTGAAAGCTCACAATGACCACAGTCAACTTTGTACTTGTGGAGAAGCTGTTTTTATCGGCTGCCAGCAACTGACACTTGACGGCTGTGATTGCTGGAGTGGAAAACCACCAGGGAAAAACCCACTAAAGCTTTCAGTTCTTTAAATGGAAATACTGCTGTTTCCCAAGCTGTGTCTTTGTGAGCCTGTCTGTTTGAATGCCACGCTTGCCCTGCCTCCATGGCCCTGTCGATATCACGAGTGTGCTTGGGCGAGGGGGGATTGGGATCGGTACTGGGAGCTCTGTGTGCAATGAGCTGGTCTGGAGCCTGCTGGCTGCAGCTGAGCTGCTGCTTGGGAGTGAGGAGAGGGGTCATGTCAGCACTCGTGTGTGGTTCCCTCAGCAGAGCACTGGCACTTTGGCAAAGGTGGTGTTGTAAGTGGTGTAGTGGGTGTAGAGACTGTGTCTCATACCTGGGTTTGGGGTTTGAGTATTTCTGGTTTACCTTCTAAATGTTTTCCCACTAATTTTAAGAATGGGCAGGATGGGGCCAGTGGAAGAGGATCAGACCTGTCTGACTTCCCTCCTTGAACTGAAGTTGTAGATATCTCTCCTTGCAGCTCCCCCAAGCCCGGGGAAGGCCCCATGGACTGTGCTCGCCACAACCTGGCACCAAGGAGCCCAGCCAAGCTGCTGTGAGGGTGTACAACACCGATGGCCTATGCTGGTTACCTGTCTTCTGGCCTCATGGCCTTGTGCTAACCCCTGCATGAAAACCTTGTTTCCTGAAGGGGCAGTCCCACTAGAGAGGTTCACATACAGCAGTCTCCTGTGTCCTTACAGCCAGGGAAGTGTTCACAGGAGCAGCTCCCCACGGCACTCCAGGATGGGGAGAGAAAAAATCCTCTCCTTTCTCTCCAGAAGGACAGCAGCAGCCAGTAGAGGAGGTGTATCCTCGGCCTAAGTTTAGTGCTTTGGAGTCATGGAGGAACTTATATTACAATATCAAGTCCCCAGAGAACCGGTCTGGCACAACACTACCACTCCTGCTGCCTTGCAGGAGCAGACGCTCTCCTTTCAGACATGCATCCTGTTGCCTTCAATGGGACCGGTCTGTGCAACCTGGGCAAACATTTGGGTCATTGATTGCTTGAGGGCTTATTGACTGGTTTATGTATCCTTGTGGAGAGGGCACAAAACACGGAGTTGTGGAGAGGCAGATGATACTTTACTTGTTTTCCTTTCTCAGCTGGTTGCATCGATCGTCTTCATCAGCTTTGGCGTCATTGCTGCGTTCTGCTGTGCCATAGTAGACGGTGTCTTTGCTGCCAGACACATAGTAAGTACTTCCAGGAAAACACAGGTCCTGCAATGCTTTTACTCTAGGAAAACAAGTGATGGTGTCTGTAATCCCATATTGGGCCACAGCAAACCCTGTAAATATGTCACCTGCTAAATGCTATTTTAAATAATAAACTTTAGAAAAAGGAATCAGTTTTTTAAAAATGTTTTGAAATTAGCAGCAAGCATTAAGATCTTAAAACTTTGCTTTAGTTTTTTTGTGTATGCTTTGTGTTTGCTGAGTCTCAAAACTTTGAGTTGTAATGTGAATGACAGCTATTGCCAAGGGACAATATGTGAGCAGTAGCATCTGTTGTATTTTAAGCGTTAGCAAAGGTAGTTCTTAACACTGATTGAACTGCTGGATGTTGTAGTAGAATTAAGCAATTTATTATGAATCTCATTAAAGTGTTAGAATATAAACAGGAAGCACTTGCAGTAGGTTCTCAGTTTCCATTCGATGACTTAAAAAAGTAAGAGCTACTGCTGTCATGACCAGTCGCTAGTACAGTGGGATGTGCAAAAGCTTAAGTTATTAGTATAGAAATGAAAAAAAACCCACAATTCCATTTCAACTTTTTAATCGAAATGTATAACTGCAAACATTTTTGTCTTGCAGCTCTGCAATTTGATGACTTTTTTTTGAATTTTTTTTTTTTTTTTGCAAAATGGGATTAAAAAGACAGGTTTAATGTATATTTGTGATCAGAATGGAAAGGAGTTTCAGAAGGTCAGAGTTACCCATGAAGTGGAAACTCCTCATGTCAGCTGGTTCATTATTCTCCTTGTAAAGCTGGCTCCCCTTTCCTGACCCTGAGTGCTCCAATAGCAGAAAGATGGCTGGACGGCAGGATTTGCTGACAGAGCTAAGGGCAGCTCCACTCAGCTGTGTGAGAGGTCTCCGTCTGTCTGGGTGCAACCAGCAAGTCTTGGCCAACTCTGACCCACCTTGCAGGGGCATGTGAAGCATTAGCTTTGATAAAAAGGTGAAGCTCCTTTGACTCCTAATCCTGGCTGCGTGGGTCTGAGCCCCATAGACTTGCTCTGGGATTTTAGGTGCTGACCTCATGGGCTGGGTCATGGCCTGAGCTGGCCTTCTGGCTGGCCCCGGCAATGTCTGTGTGTCTGAGGCAGCCAGAGCTGAGCAATTGGGATGACAAGGGTTCTGGTTTCTGCCTCCTGATGGACGGACATGCCTTTGGCCTCATTTCACCCCCTAAGAGTCCAAAAATGTCATCATCTTGCTGCTGGAGACTCCTGCCACCCTAGCACATAGCGTTCTCCCTGTCGCCTTCTGCTGCCCTACCACCCCGAGCTTTGGATCAGACACCCAGAGAGCAAGTCTGGCTGCTCCTGGGAAGGACTTAGTGATGTGGATTACACATCCAGGGTGGCTTTCCCTGAGGTTTTGCCCTGGGGACCAGGCTGCCCCAAAGTGAGACGTTAGTGCATGTGTGCAGGCTGGGCCATTGGTAATCCTCCAGAGCTTTCCTACAAGTCACTCAAGAGCCCAGAAAGACAAATTTGCCAACAATTTAATGAGAAATTGTTATGATTCAGCATGAAGAACCCTCAAAAACACATCAGGCAGCCCTGGAAGGTGTCTGGGGGGATGAGGAATGGATCATTCCATTTGGGGTGTCAAACAAGCCCAGCTTAAGAGCCTGCTCCTGCTGTGCTTGCTGCCACAAATACATCTCCAAGGACCAGGGTTCCACATCAGCTGGGGCTCAGGGGTCTGGGGTGGGGATGTTGCAGAACAGACACTCTATGGAGGTGTTGATGCAAGAGCAGGGTCTCTCCAAAGCCTGGCCCCTTTCCCCAAACCAGCTAGCTGATTCTGATTTCGCTGCAGTGCTAAACCTGGTGCTTTTTTGTTGGCAGGATCTGAGGCCACTGTACGCAGGGCGATGTCAGTACTACTCCAAGAGTATGACCCCACCAGAGGTGAGAGCAGGTTTGGCTGTGTTGTCTCCATGAAGGGACCGGCTTCATGGTGCAGGTGGAGGAACCTGCTGTCAGGCTGCTGCTCTGGTGTCCCAGAGGTCTGGGAAGTGAGGAGGGGGTGGGAGGCTGAGCCTGGGGTGGGAGCCAGGGTGCCAGGAGGACTCTGGGAGTGAATTCCTCCACGCTTGTTACTGCCACATTAGTGAAGGAGCAGGTGGCCAGGAGGGGATGTGACATAGGAAAATACAGCAGTTTCTCTAGATCTTCAGCTGCATATTCACTACAGGAGCAGAGTGGTGGGTTAAGAGTTCAAACAGCAGTAATTTTTGTGGATATGAGCAACATATACCAGCCTCTGCACCTCTGCAGTCTGTTATCTTCTCCAAAGAGAAGCCAGTTGGGGACGGATGTGCCTGCCACATACTGATATTGTGTGTTGACATCTTTGGCTGCCTTTGCTGCACACTGAGAGTTTCTATCAGATCTCCTCACACATTCCCAATCAGTTTTGAATAACCACTATATGCCAAATTAAAATGCTTGCTTGAGGTGCAAAGTAAGTACTACCCAGCAGCATTAGTGGGGTCTCTTCTCTTTTTCAACCCAAAGACTGTTCATGTGAGCTTGGGTGTTACTATCCACAGACAGACAATTAACCACTTTAGTCAGTTATTCACCAATATGAGAATCTTGCTTCTGGTTTGCATCATCCTATTGACAACTCTTTACTCTGAGTTGCTGTGTGGTGGGGAGTGTTAGTTCAGCAAGGTCTTGACTGCTTGTAAGAGTTGCACAACTAACTCCCTTCCTGCGCAGGCACGTGCTTATCTATGACTTCCCCATGGTGAAAGGAAACACTGGTCTGTTCTACTCTAATGTGTCTTTATTCCAGTATAACTGTGTATTTTGTAGGAGCTGTGCTGCGAGATAAGGAAAGAAAAATCTGCCTGGGGCTAATCTGGAGATCAGTGTAAAATGTACATGTAGAGCAGGACAAATAGCAGCAGAAACAGTTTGGTGACTTTGTCCTTATGTATTTTTTCTGTATTCACACAGGCAATCTGTCACCCACAGCGCCGTGCACCCTGCACGCCAAAAATAAAAACCAACACCTGCTTCTGCTGTGACCTGTACAACTGTGGAAAGTGAGTAGGATAAAAATACCATTCCTGGCCGTGGGAAGGGCGAGCAGTGCTCATGCTGGTTTGCAGGTGTCTAAAGGGCCGGGATAGGGCAGGGACAAAGTACCAGTTGATGACAGTTGTTGTGGGAAGGGATCTTGAGCTGTGTTTGCTAACCACAAGGACTCCCAGGGAAAAGATAACTAAGTAAAGGAGTGTATGAAATACACTGAAGCCATCCCAGCTATGGGTGAGCGTGCTCTGGGCCAGCCCAGCTGGAAAAATGCAGAGAGAGAGTTTCCATTACTTGCATGCTCGGTGCCTTCCCCAGTTTTTCCTGTATTGAGTGTCTCTTATCCTAATACCTTCCTCCTCTGCTGGCACTGCTTGTTTGCTGGGTTTTGTTTTGGTTTAGAAGATTGAAGATCTAAAAACTGGGACACTATTCTTCCTCACCTCATCACTATTTCATTCCCCACCCTGCTAAGAGGGAGGAGAGTTTGCAGGCTGCTGCCGCTTGTGTGTTCATAAATCGGTGTTCTCTCTGCCCAGTGAATATCTTTCATGGCCACAAGAGGTTGGGAGGTGTACCACCACTGTGCAAAGATGAGTCAGAAGGGTGGTTACCAATTGAGAACTGCTGCGTAGTCATCACGCCACCATTAGATCTGGCTACTGTGCCTAAGCCAACTTAATTTACAGCATGCACTGCTTATATCATTTGGAGTGTCTAATGTGTGTCAGCAAGCAATTAATAAATTGATTTTTGTTGGGTTTTTTTTTGCCTAGGGCTGTTTCAGGCTTAGCATTTCTCACAGTACTTAGTTGGACTGGCCCCCACTTAAATCATTGACTGTGGTGGAGGAAGATCTGAAGCTGCTGTTGGGAGAGGGTGGTTCTGCATGCTGGGAAGGGTAATCCCTGGTCTCTGTAGGACTGTGTTTCTGTGGAAGCCACTGCAGAGGGGTGAAGCTCACACTTTAGTTTACAGAACACAATCCCTTGTTACTAGCTAAAGAGAATGATAAACAGATAAGTGATTGGAATAGAAAAACTTGTAGCTTTTCTGTATTTTTTCCCTTTTTCTGTATTTTTTCCCTTTTTCTGTATTTTTTTTTCCCTTTTTCTGCATTTTTTTTCCCTTTTTCTGCATTTTTTTTCCCTTTTTCTGCATTTTTTTTCCCTTTTTCTGCATTTTTTTTCCCTTTTTCTGCATTTTTTTTTCCCTTTTTCTGCATTTTTTTGCCAGTCACAGTGGTTCAGGGTCCTGCCTCTGACCCATTTTTCCCTCTCTGATCTAAGATATCAGTTGTTACCATCTCAGTCTTGCTTAGTACCACACAAGTGTTCCACGCTGCCTGTTTTGGGATATCGGTAAGGAAGGCATGGACACTCGAGGCTGACTAGCTCACATATTATATAAAGGACAGAAATGATAGAAAAAGTGACAGCAATCTCACATCCTTCCTGGTGCTGGGAGCCCCAACTGTGGCAGCATCAGAGGAGCCCCTTGCTGTTGATAAGTACTTGATGTACTTACCTGTATAACGCTGAATGTTCTCCGTGGTACACCAAGGCTTGTTGAGAGCTTTAAGCTCTCACACATCTCCATAGGAACAAGCACTCACAAACAGCACGCACAGGTTGTATTGTTAACGGCGGTCACGGCGTGTGCTCAGGTTCTACAGAGGTCCTGCAGGCTGACGTACAGGTTTTTATAACCTGTGGTTACGCTCTGCCTTGATTCTGCTTGAAATCCCTGTCTCCTCGTTGCAGTGTCTTCTGCAGTGGCCTGCTACAACAAGATATGGAAAAAAAGAAGAAACTGAAATTGAGCAATGAGGGAAGGAGGGTGGCCCTTGTGAAACGGGGCAGGTTCCTGCAGGCCTTGCGGAGTCTGCTGGGGAGCTGAGCCTGGATCTCCTGCCTCTGGGCTTTAAATATGAGCCTGTTCTTCCCCATTTCCTCAAAGCCCTTGTGCAGTTTGAGCATAACCCCATATATGAGCTAGGAGATAAGCCATTCCTAAGCCCTTAGTATTGTTTTTCCCCAATAAATATGTTTTCTTAAGCGGAATTTGCTGTAGCCCACTACATCTGGTAAGCCAGCCTGTTCCCCCAAGCAGCAGTCAGAGAGAAGTCATTACTGAAGAATCCCTGCACTTTCAAGACTCCAGCCCACATGCTGCAGGAGCTGCTCTTTCCTTTCCAAAATAATGAACCAAGTGGATTCAACTGAGTTTTCTCCTTTTTTTTTTTTTTTTTTTTTTTTTTTTATGTGGAAAAACCTTAAAAATGTGAGCAGAAAGATCTCTCTCTGACAGGGTCCCAGGGGTCCTGCCAGGCCATGCCATTGTAGAGCTGCAGAGGGCAGGCAGCTGGAGCAGAGCAGCTGAGTTGGACATGCTTGGTGGCCCAGGCCAGCTGTGCTGTCCTGTGACTGTCCCACCCAGCTGCTCTTGTGGCTGGGGGAGAAGCAGCCAGTGCTGCCCAGAGGGGCAGCTGCTGCTTCTCGGGGCATGGGCTGATTTCTCTGGGTAATTCCAAGACCGGTTTGTCCTTGGGAAGCCTCCAGGATCTCTGTGGAGATTTGACATGATAGAGGCAGATTCAGACTCAAGGTCATTTGGGTATTTGCAGACCTTGCAGGACTTGTTTGTTTCTCAGCAGATCAAGCCATCTTCTGCCGTTGTTATGCAGGGAGATACCACAAGCTTGGGATCTAGCAGGCTTTATCCCCACTCCCTCTGTAGTTAGGTCCCTATGTAGCTCTGTAATTAGTTAAATTGCAGAATGCATTTTACTGTCCAGCAGAAGTGCTTAGATTTTATGATCTGTGGTGCATTTTTTTCTTTTTTTTTTTTCCCTAATCTAGCAGAGTAGAGATTTCTGGAGGCTACTATGAATACATTGATGTCAGCAGCTGCCAGGACATCATCCACCTTTACCACTTGCTTTGGTCGGCAACAATTCTGAACATAGTGGGGCTGTTCCTGGGGATCATTACAGCAGCGATACTTGGAGGCTTTAAAGACATGGTAAGATGGTACCAATTTCTCTGTACATTAAATGAAACAAAGCAGGCAAATTGCCTTTTAAAAATAATAACGAAAACAGCTATTGGTATTTCAATGCAAATGATCTATGCATCACTGCAATCAGGCTGGGAAGAAGGGCATGAAATAACTGTAAGGAGAAAGAGGAAATTACTTTTTCTGATCTGGTGTCACCACCTGAACACAATTAGAAAAGATTAACATAATTGGGAGATTGTATTTTCTTCTCAATAAGAGGAATCTTCTCAGAGGTGTTGGCAATACCAGGAGAAATAAAAATGAGCTCTTTCTTAAAAGTTGATCTCCCTTTTCATAGCACTGACCTTCTACAAGAAAATGTGTGGTGGTTGCTCATAAATGGCTGATTTTATAGCATTAGTAGGGTTCAGACTGTGTAAGCAGCTGTGTTAGGCTGAAACTCTCCATCTAGTTTCTTCATGGTGCAGAAGAATCTGAGAGGGTGAACTGGGGACAAAAACCAGGTGAAAGATCGCAAACTTCAGGTAGTGAAAAGAATGCTGTTCTGACAATGTGAGCTTTGAAATGCCCTCACTTAACCAGGCTGCCTGTTAGCTTGCAAACAGTTTTGTTCTGCAGAGTACAAATCAATGGGGAGAACTGAACATTCAACAGATAAATTTGGGGGTTTTTTTCAGTCTTTTGTGACTTATATGGAATAATACAAAATAAGACACCCAGAAAAGAGCATTTGTTGTCCTGGCAATACATTTTTCTTACAAACAAATCTTTGGTCCTGCACTAAGGGTGCCTTATTTCAGAGCTCTGAACTTCCCCCTTTTCAGACTCATTAGTATCTTCCCAAACAAAACAGGAGACACATTTCCAGCTGTGCATCATGGCCTTTTGAGATTTGATCCACAGCAGACAGCCTGTGAACCTCTGCAAAAAAAGGTGTATAGAAGTGTCTGTGAACAGCAGAACAAGAAGAGTTGAAATATGCTGATCTCGAAATGCACTGAATAACAGAGTAATCAAAATTCATGGATTCTTTCTCCTACTTGTGAAGATGCAATCTGAACAGTTTTTTTGTTTGAGTACTGGCGTGCACTGGGCTGTTGCCAGCTTGTTCTGTGGAATCTGAGAGGAAACAATAAGTGGCTGAGGAATGAAATGACCTCGGGACTTACCTGCTGCCTAAGAAGGAACCAGATTGCCAGTTGCTAATTCAGCAGAGTTGTGCTCTGAAGACACACAGGGCTTCTTTAAATCATTTCTGCTGTTGTTCAGCTGTCAGCTTTCTATGACTTGATTATTAGCTTGAAATTGTCTTCTTTCTTTTTAACAGACTCCTTCCCTCCCTACACTGAACTGTACAGTGGAAAATGCACACCCTTCGGTGTCCTACTACTCAAGGCCACAAGTGACATCTTACAACACCTACTACCACAGCACTCCTCACCTGCCTCCCTACTCTGCGTACGACTTTCAGGTAGGGAATGTTACAGGATGTTTTCTTGTTGAGCAGCAAGGTTAAATCCAGCCGGTCTGGAGGCCTGTCTTCCCATCGTTCACACAGTTTAATTTTCCTGTTCCTGCAGAGAATGCCAAATCTTTCCTACTAGGCACTGGTCCTTGGCAGCGCGCTCTCTTACTAAGGCAGTGTTTTCCTGAAAGCTGTCCTTGAAGAGAAGGCAACAGAACGTGCTGCCTGCCTCCCCTGTCGTTCACGGGTAGAGGCCACGTTGAAAACAGGCATTGCCTCTGGCACGTGCAGTGCTCTGAGTGTAGAGGCAAAGCGAGGTGCTCGGGCACTAGATTTTATTAGGCCAACTGCTGTGTCCGAGAGAAACAGATGAGCTTTTGAAAACAAGCTGTTTGAGCTCCTGAAGACACATACTGACTGAAAAGCTATTCTGTTGTGGGTTTTTTTCCCCCCCCACACGCTTCAGCTGGTCTAAGAACAGTCCCTGCAAACATCACCTCTGCCGTAATGCATCCGTTCCTCATCTGAGTTACGGAGCTGTGCTGTTGGAAACAGTGATTTCATGTGAACCTTGCTATCAACATCAGCTTTCACTTGTTGAAGCAGATGAGGACATTTCTTCCTCAGCTCTTCTGTCAGGTGGATGTTACCACAGTGGTGATGTTAACTTAACACATCACACATTTTCTTTGTAACCATCAGGGCTGCAGACTTTTTTTTCTTCACTAGAACCTAAAATCTTGGACATCAGTTAAGAGGTGTGGTCTGTGATAGCCACCATCTCCATCAGAGCCATGAATTAGAGGTAACAGGAATCCAAACCTTTCTGGTTTTACTGCTAGTGCCATTGTTGTCAGGGCTTCCTAGAAATATTTGAACACATACATCAGAATTTCTAGGTCTTATTTAAACAGACTTGTGACTGGTTTTTGAGATTAACGCAATGTGGGACAGTCACTAGTGTTGTAAAACTTTTTACAGTTACAAAAATGCCAACCTCAGCACATACCAAACCAAGTTGTGCTGCAGAGTCCTCTTCTCAGCCACTCGGCTGGTACTAAGCACTATTTGACTCAGGGTTGTCTGTACTGCAGCCACAGTACCGGCGAGAGCTCAGCTTGGGTGGATTTGCCCTGCTTTTCAACTAGAAGTACTGCTGGGGCTCTGCTAATGCTTACAGCTCAGCTGGACAGACAGAAGTCTTTCTGTGTCTCACAGAAAGAGCACAGGTGTTGGCTTAAGAGCCGGCACAAAAGCTGGGCATAAATTGAGGTAATCTCAATTTAAAATAGCCAAGTCTCTCTTTCAAATGCATTTCCAAGTCTGAGCCTTGCTTATTTTCCAGGGAACTTGAGGGCCTGCATGAAAGCATTAGCTGAGGCTCCTGGCTGTGGGGATTCTCTTGCCTTGAGCCCTGCTCTGACCCAAGCAGTGTCTGTACCACCCTCTCTCCCACACCACCCTACACATGGAGCAAGTCCAGCCTCGCCTCTCAAATCTCTTTCAAAGGCTGCCCTCCCTCTGGTGCAAGAATTGGCCAAGTCAGTACTTCCCACTCATCCTACACATCTTTCACAGGAAAAAGAAACAAACCAAAAACTACACTGCAGAATTTCTAAGGAAGCCTGTGCCCCTGCAAGAGCCTGGCTTTCACACACGGCTCTAGAACGGCAGACCCAGCTCTCTGGTTTTTGGAGGAGCACAAGCTGATGGGCGTTGCAGCAGCCACCGCTTGTGCCATGGCTAATGACACCCCACCCAGCTGGCCGTGGTGGGGACAGCAGCAGGCCTTTGCAGTGGGCCATGATGGGAACCGGTGGGGAGGAAAGGGCCCAGTGGACGTAGCACTGGTATCTTCCCCCTCACTCTGTGGGCCTGGTTGGGGGCAATCGGGTGAGAAAGTCTCAGTCCTGCAGCACTTTGACTTCTGCAGGCACTCAGCCATGTTTGACTCTGATGAGAGCACAGGCGAGCGGTGGCCTTCCCTGCCTTTCACCTCTTCTCGAAAGAGGAAATAGTGCCATCTTCCCAGCCTCAGCTTCGTTCACAAAGCCAGGCTGCTGCCTGCAGTCAGTGTGAGCCAGGCAGCCATGGCAGGTCTCCTCCAGGACTTGTGGCTGTGGCTGAGGCAGCTGGGCACAGGCGGGCACAGGTGCTTTGTAGCGGTAAAGAGCCAGGGCTGTGTGTGCTAACGAGTGCCAGCACCGTGTCGCTGCAGCAGTGCCCTTCCAAATGTCTTTGCAGCCCAGGGGCTCCCACCCATTGGGCTTTAGGTGAACTGGGGCGTGATGGAGGAGCTGTTGTGTTGTTTGAAACTGGAATGGTTTGTGCAGCGTTCTGTGAGGTCCTCGATGAGCAGGCTGTGCTTTCATGGTCAATATATCCCTTAATAAACCGTCGCAGGTTGGTGTTAGGGGAGTGACACAAAAAAGATGCCGTTTGAAAACAACCTGCTGTTACTGCAGAGTCCATCATCCCTCCACCCACCAGGGTAGAACCAGAGGGTCACCTCCAACCTTGTCTGTGGTCACCACTGTGTACAGCTTGGCCTCACTGCCCTGGTGTGGGTCCCTCAGTGTGCACTGCCATGGCCCGGGCAGCACCATGCAGATAAATCCTCCTCGCACTTCTATCTCTGCCGGGGCCGTAAGCCGGGCACGTTTGGGATGTGCAGCCTGTGCCCACGGCTGACGGGTGGTGAAGGGGCACGTGGTACCGGAGCAGAAAGGCATTGTGCTCCAGTGTGCCAGCAGCATGGCCGGGTGCCATCCGGCACTGCTCGCTGGGCTGGGTGGGCAGCGGCAGCACAGGGCACAGCGTGACTGTGGGGGATAAAACCACTGGGTGCTAGTGGCCAGAGGAGCCAATGCAAGTGACTGTGTTTCATTGCCCGTTGTCCGACCTTTTCCTGGACAGAACACAGCCTGTGCACAGGTCTCTGATAGCACCAGCACTGCATGACTTGAGACTTTAGACCTAAGGTATTTTTGATAACAAAGGTATTTTGGAGAGCAGAAATTAATCTTCAGACATGCACAAATTTTGTTTCTCCACCTTTTCAAGCTTTTTACTTACTGAAGGAATAAGTTATTTTCTTATCATTAATTTCTGGGATTTTTTTATTTGTGATGAAGAGAAAAAGCAGTGTGACAAGAAATTATCTGCAGCCTGCTCATTGTTGCTACTGGCTGATGTGTGAAACCCAGGATTTGACTCATCAGTGTTCAGTTGTCCAGCCTCTGTGAAATGCAGCAGGTACACAGAAGTGATGAGAAAGAGGAGGGGAGGTTTATTGTTTTAGTTTGGGGTTTTTTTAATTGCTTTCTTCAGTTTTAGGTCTGAGTCTTACTATGCAAAACTGTTACAGGCTGTGCTTACCTTGAATGCAACAAGTTATTTGAATACATATTTGTATGTACATATGTTTTGCCAGAAGTGAGCCTTGAAGTGTTAATTTTGCACCGCTTGGTAATGAAGTATGGCTTTGCCAGGGTCCTTTATGTTAAGAAGTGGTTACATTACAGCCTTCTTGCTGTCTCCCTGCAGCATTCCAGCATGTTTCCAGCCTCCACTCCTTCTGGCCTCTCCGATGACCCCCAGTCAGTGTCGCCATCTCCCAGCTATATGTGGTCCTCTAATGCACCACCTCGTTACTCGCCACCGTATTTTCCACCTTTTGAAAAGCCACCACCTTATACACCATAAAGAATGTGGGAAAGAAGAAAAAAAAATATATTTGCCATTGAAATAATTGTGAAAATTTTGTATTTATATTTTACTGTGGGAGGGAGCAGGAGGATAGATACAGAAGATAATTGCAAATACTAGATTTGACTGTTCTTTCTTGCAAGATCTATTTCAGAGGTTAAACAACGGAGCATGAGGAAGGGGATATACTACTGATGTTTTACAGTGTCGGTGAGTAGTGGGTGACCTAAATTCCAGCCTCCTTGTTTTACCATGAGGTTCATGTAGTCCTTGGTTTTTAATAAAGCGATACAACACCGATGATAGATTCTGGTTTGCCTTACTCCATCTTGTGCCAAGCTGAAGTAAGAGTAGCCCAGATCAATGGTTGCCAGAGTATCAGTCTGTTTAAGGTGAAGGTGCTTGCAGACTTAGCTTGTTTGGCCCTAGGGCTCCAGTTGCTGGGACTTTTTGGGGCCACAGAGCCTAGTTCATGTCACTTGTTGGTTACAGCCTAGCACTCCAAAAATCTTGGGTGGAACCGCAACAGTGTCTCAAAATGTAGCATTAATGAAAAGAGGTAAGGTTGTAGGATATTTTCATGTATGTCTAGCAAAACAATTGGAATATTGCTTTTTTGAGGGGAAAAGTTTTAATAGGCAAGCTGTTTTTATTTCAGGATGCTTCATGAGATAGAAGGTGCAATGGAGTTGTGTCTCTGCATTCTGTGTAAGTAATGCTGAAGTCAAACAGTTTGGGTGGTTGCACTGCCTAAATCTTCCTTGTATTCCTATAAAGAGCATCAGGAACTGTCCACAAGTCACTGAAACAGTGCAGTAAAAACATTTTTGTTTTTACCCCCCTTCTGTTTGATTGGGACTTTTTTTTTGAGCTTGTACTTTTAACTTTTTTAATTAACTGAGTCAGCACCCTGAATAAGCACTGTAGCTGTATTACAGGCTGCACGTAAGGAATATCTGCTACTAGTTCTCCAAGATGTAAGTCTCACGTGGATAAAATTACACCCTGTAATATAGGCTGAAACTCATAGGAATTTGCAATTATTGTTGTGACTTTCATTTAATCTTCAGCTGATGACTGTGCTGATTGATCTAGATTCCAACAGACTTTGCATGCATCCTGCATAACAAAAGAAGGTCAGCTTTTTTATGTGACACACTGTCCTGTAAAGTGTGGTTCTACTCCAGGAAGTGATTTCAGATGACAGCGTTCAGATCTGAGCTGCTCAACCTGAGCATTCTCAACTGCTTACTTCAGGGATAAAAATAAGGTATTGACATTTTACTCCTTATTTCCTAAAGATTTCATTTCCTTGGCATCAGATTGTTGACCGTAATCCTCAGTTGTCTACCTTTATTTTCAACTGATGCAGACAAAAAGGTACCTATAACCTAAATCTGGTTATCAGAATCTAAAAGTGGAATACATGCTAGGAGGGGGAAGAAAAAAAATCCAGTTGGACTTTAAACTGGGGCATCTCTCTACTTTTAATCTAAAAAAAAACCCAAAAAACAAAAAACAAATACTCTCAACATGGAAAACAAACACTGAAGTCTCTGATCTCACCTTTCAAAGTACACCCACACTTTCTAATGCTGTTTTTAATCCTATGCATTTGCAAAGCCTTTAGCCTCGGCTATGTGTTAACCTTATCATTTCCACTGTCACATAGTAATCAGTATATTAATAAGCTAAAGAATGACACTGTTTATCCAGAAGCAAGTGTAACTTTTCTCCAGTAACAAAGAAAATGAATGGCTGGAGAAAGGAATTTCCTGGGATTTAAAGCAGTAGTGTATGCAGAACATATCCTGGTGACATTTTGGTTTACTATAGATTGTTAAAGTGCAGCTGCTATAAACTTGTGTACTGGAAATAAATGTATATACTAGGGCATCATCCGTTTTGTATTACATTTTCCTGAATTAAATCTTGATAAAGAGATCATGGCCAATTTTAAAATAGACAGTACTTATCCTGATAAAACTTCCTACAAAACTAGGATCAGAAGGGCACATAAACTTAAGATCAGAATACGCTATATTGCTGCGTCTTTGA
This sequence comes from Antrostomus carolinensis, assembly GCF_000700745.2. Taxonomy (NCBI): domain Eukaryota; kingdom Metazoa; phylum Chordata; class Aves; order Caprimulgiformes; family Caprimulgidae; genus Antrostomus; species Antrostomus carolinensis. The sequence goes on from NW_010304076.1 coordinate 21,950, forward strand.
GATAAAAGCTAACAGTCCTGTCCCACTTCTGACAAACATACTCTACCATTTGTGCCTGTCAACTAAATAGGGCTAGAAGGACTAGGGGACACGACAGGACAGGACTAAGAAACTCATGAGGGGAACATAACTTAGTGGCAGAGAAACAATGAGGAAATGATTGTGTCATTGGTGTGGTAACTTAGGAAATTATCCAAATTATCTTTTTTTCCTAAGGAATATTTAAGCAAAAATTGCATTGCTGCTTTAAATTCACTAGAAAAGGACAAGTCCATTTGCACATTTTAAAAATTACTGGTGGGATTTTCCTTTGACTTACCTGTTTCCTTCTGCTTGAGTAAAACTAAGCGTTTAATGTAAAGCAACATTCTGTACTGTATTCATCATTTCTTATGAGAATGTCAAGATTGTGACTCATATGTACCCTTTTATTACTTTACCAAAGTTAAATAAAATTGTGTGACTTTTGTAAACATTTATAAATTGCATGTTACATTTTAGTAACTTTCCTGTTTTACAAGCATCTTTAATGTTAGTTGAGAAATTCCAGTATAACAGCATTGTGCATTTAAACAAACAAACAAAACCAGCTGTATTTGCTATATTGGAAACTGGTGTTTCTACCAGGATTAGCCGGAGACGCCTTTATTTAAGTTCTGTTTTTAAAAGCCCCAGATGCCCTAACACTTCATAATTTTACAGTTCTACCTACATAACAGGGTACCCTAACTTCAGTCACTGTAAAGTCATTACTGCTGGTTTTTTTGCTTAACACAGAGGCAAATAATCCAGCCAGTGCAGTGTCAGTGTCTCATTCACTTACTGCCATGTTTACTGTATTACTTTAGGGCTAATTCTGTCCTGATGACGTCAGCCAGAAGTAGGTGGAAGCCCTATGCAAAGGAGATAAAGGCACCTAAAACATCATTTGATATGTTACTTACTAAATGGCATTCCTTACCTGTAATAAGAAGTCTACATAAAGTAATTAATTTTCTCCATGTTAGCCATGGCTCACCAACAATGTAACTCTTCTAAATCATAATTAGTCAGCAGCCTGGTAAGAAGAGAAGCCCTGACCCTGAGTTAGCTGCAGTGTGATGCACTGGGTACTGTGTATGCTCTGGTATCTGGCTCATTTGTAGTGACAGCAGTAGTTGGACAGACTGTTCCACAGCAGCTCTGCCTAATCTGAGAGCAAGTGTTTATCACAACATTCAGCTTACAATACACAGTAGTTTTTCAGCTTTTCAGCTGATTTGCTTTCTTGGAAAGTACTCAACGGAAAAAACAAAAAAAACAAAACAAAAAAACCCAACCACCCAAACCCATCAGTAAACCTAAACCCCAAATAAAAGCACCTCCCTCTGCAGGGGATTCCCTGCTATTCCCAAAGACCTGGACAAGGAACCTATGAACTGTTGGTAACCTAAGAAGTTGTGATTAAAAAGAAACATGCTACACCCATCTTTAGAATTAAACTTTTTTATTTTTGCCATAGAAAGCTCTAAGAACTAATATCAAGTATTGATTAATGAAAAGTAGAACACAACTTTAAAAAGTATGTTAAGGAAAGACTGTACAACTATATACATTACAGATCTGGCAAAAATGATAAATGTTTCACATGGAACAGTTCATAGGCTATAGCTGTAAGTGTTCAATGTATATAGTTGTCAGCTTCTGCATCTTTTTATAAGCTGCATGCCTTAACAGTACGAAATAAATAAGCAGTCAATTGTTATCTCAATATTTGTTTTAATTCACAGACTGGAATGCTATGGTATGAATCCCCAAAGAAATCATACCGTAGGGATGCAACCACTGTTACCATATTTTGCAGCAGATCTGTTAATGTTTTTATATGCATATAAATGACTGTGAAGTTTACTACTATACTCTGTTGACATTTTTAATTTTTATATAAATGCTTTTTCAAATTCAATCTTTTTCTTCCATTACCCCAAACCCAATTTCTTAATATTTACATAAGTTTTTTCATTAAGTTAAACTGGAAACTAAGTGTTTACAAAACAAACAAACAAACAAACCCAAACATAAATGCAGTAGCCAGAAATCTAAATATAAAAGCTCATGGCCCCATATAAAGTTTTAAAAGAATGGATTTAACACATTTCCAAACCAATAAATACTGGAAGTGAAATAAAACTAAATGTTTTACATGACCTCTGGACTTTGGATATCAAAAATCACTTCCAAGGAAAACTGAAGACCCTGAGACACATGCAAGCACGAGTCTTCTAGCAAAAATAGTTACAAAGCCCTAATTTTCCAGTTTTCCTCCAAAAAGAGACCTTTAGTAGGCACAGTTTAATTTAAGGTTTTAAATATATCGGCAGCAAATATTGATAGCCATTCTGTTTCATTATTACTGAATGTACACTTTGCAAGGTGTGCTTAATTCCAGATGTGTCATGTCAGTAACAAAAATAACCTTGTGTTTTTCTTGTCAAAAAGCTCAGGAAGGCTCAATACAGCACGCAGCCAGCTACATCAGAGCTACCTGTGCTAAACCAGACAGTCTATACTTATGCCTTGTGAGGACTATGTTTGCTGAAATGCCATCTCAGAGAACATCCAACCTGTAACATACACCGTTATATTCAAAGGTGATCTGGAAATAATCATGTTCTTGGCCTACAAAACAGAAGTGCTGAGCATTACATGCATAAGGTAAACAAATCCTCCTCCTCCTCCTTCTCCCATTGTTACTCATACAGATTTCTGGTACCCTTTTTATAGCTCAAGTTTCATTTGAAGCTTTTACCATTTAGATGTCTTTCTGTCTAGAGTAATGTATGTCTAAAACCTTAACCTTGAAGGTCATAGGATCAAGATGCTTACTTAAAACACAAAAAAGAAAAGAAAAACCTTTAACTGTAATTTAAGCAATGAAAGGTTATGATAACTAACTAGTACTATGCATTACAATCTCAGTCAACTCTAGAATTTAAGCAGATTTCATATTACCACTTACAAAAATTCAAAAAGTCACTAAATCTGAAGTGCTAAACTATGACTCCAGTAAACAGCTGTTTGTTTTTCTCAGATCCTGTTTCCTGTTCAAGTTGGACATCTAATTTATCTTGTAAGTGCCTACATATGTACCAATTGGAAGAAGAAGGACAATATAATAAACCCAAATCTGAAAAAAAACAACTAGACAACTGCAGAGAAATTACACTTTGGATTATGGTAGATGGAGGGTATTTTGAGATTGTTTAGTCCTCATGCTTCCATATCCTAGAAATGGGGGGGAAAAAATCCAAATCCCTGTTACACTTAGATCTAGCCAAACAGGCATACAAGATCTCAGCAGTCTCAGTGCTAAACTGATACAGCACTTATAGAGTATTTCATAGTTTTGAGAAGTAAATTTCAAAGCCTTCAGCTAAAAAAAAAAAAAAAAAGGTATTACTTTATCATAAGTATTACTTCTTTTAAAATACCAGACTGAAGCCCTTCTTCTTGAAGAGCAGAAAAAGGAACAGCACTTTATTCCAAACTAACTACCAGCATCTTTTCCAGTAGTAAGAAAAGCTAATATTATTCCTCAAGCTTTGAAAAGGCAAAATTATCTCCTTCCTAAGTGCTCTGAGCTTCTTCACTATTTAGCTTTGTGGGGCTTGGGTTGGTTTGGGGTTTTTTTTGTGGTTTTTTTTCCTATTGCAAAAATAGTAAAATATAATGGTCCAGACACTGAATACTCTGCTCACCATAGTGCCAAGTACATAAATAAAGTTTGTTCAAGTTAGCCCTAACTGAGTATCTCTTGTTGGCAAGACTATTTGCACAAAGACAGGTAATTCATAGTGGTTATAAAAACAGAACTAAGATGCTAGTTCAAAAATACACCAAACTACTGGATCAGTTATTTTGGACCCTTGCAGTAATGTATTGTTCACAAAAATAAATTTCAGTTGTGGGATTATTTTTTTTTTTTAAATGGTTCCCTATTCAAGAGACTATGATGAAAAATCTTACTGTTTTCTTGGTTAATGTCTAAACAGAATTCAGCAGTAAAGTGCTACCATGAAATAAAGGGTTTGCGCAGTAAGTATGGGCACAGGAAATACCTCCATTACTTTAGAAGATTTCTGTCTCTTTAGAAGAAATTGTACCTTATTAGGTGACAAATCCCCATGTTTTGATCAAAATTAACATACCAGAAAACTGCCAGCTTCTTGGAAATGTCTTATTCTCTATTCAAGTAAATTTGCAGATGAATCGCTTCCACAAATCACTTGCAGCTCATGATCCACCTAAGTGTTACCATTTGATGACTTAGTAGAACAAGATAACTTGTTTTCACTTTAATATTTGATTTTTTACAGCAATTTTAACAGTTCATTTAAAACAGCTGCAGAATTCCTGCACTGAAGCCTTTTTCTAGCATTTAATGCGCTTCAGTAAGATTCTGGTATTACAAACTCAAATTCAGTACTTCCCTCTGATTGATTTTGTTTAAAAATTGCTTCATTTCCCTGTGGAATGAAAATGTCATCCCAGGTAATTTGTTTGGCCGGAGTGTTAGATGTTGTTCCTTCGGTGCCATCCTTCCCTGTGCCGACGCGATAAACAATTCCACCCTCGTTGATGACTGGTATACTGCGTGAGTGATCAGTAATGTATGCATACTGTCTGATCTGCAGAGACCTGCAAGGGTGTAATCGATAAAGCTTGGTATCTCCAGAAGGGTCTTGGCTATGAACTGATCTTACGTGGGAGGCCATAATTTGGTAGTTGATGAAAGATTTGCCACACGTCAAGCACTGGTACCTTCGCTCACCCGTGTGGTGAATTTCATGCTTGGTACGGTATTCTGCAAGAGGAAAAACTTTGTCACAGTATCGACACGGATACTTCTTCTCCCAGGAATGAACGTTAAAATGTCTCCGTAAACTCGTCAGACAGGCGTAGGATCTCTTACACACAATACAAATGTAGTAGACTCTTCCGTCCACTATGAGCTCGTAATGGTCATCGTGCTTTACTTTCATGCGTTTCCTGATGGGAGAATTGCCACCAGATGTTCTAGGGGTTTCATCAGGCTTGGCTTCACCCTCCTCGGAATCTCCCTTCACAGGAATGACTATGTCGTACGTATCCTCACCGATATTTGCATAAACCTTGCAGCCGGTGGACAGGCCGCCTATTTCCGTTGCTGTATCTAACGTTATGATTTTCTGCCCTTCTGCCACGTGCTTTGATGCTATACCTGAACTCAATTCCTTGTTGTTTCCACTAAGGACATCTGAGATTTTTATTTTAAAATCTCCAGGTTTAGAAAATGGCTCTTGTGAAAATGTCACAACCTGTTTTTTCTGTACGCCGGATCCTTCAGTGGTTGCTGCCTTGGGTGTAGTAGAAGGTTGCTGAGCCAAAGAGCTACTGCTGACTGAACCAGGACTAGAGGAGCTAATGATATCGACATCATCTTCAACAGCCTCCTCCTCCTCAACAGCAGTTGTTTCCACTCCAGTTAAGGAGCCATTGTTAGATGGCTGCTGGTTCTCCTCAAGTAAATTAATTGTAGGGGTCACATGTGTTTGATGCAAGGAGCTGGCACCGAGCGATGAGTTAAGCAGAGGCTTATTTAGCACAATGATATTAGGAGTCAAATGCTGTAGTGTTGCAGGGACAAGTGATTCAGCACTTGATTGTGTTTGGTTTAGGCTTAGCTGACTGGCAGATGAAGGGAGTTTTTGAGCTGCCGTGGTGCTCGTCAAATGGGGAGAGCCACCACTGCCACATGATTTTTGGTCAGAAACTCCAGCTGGATTTGGGCAAGGCTGGTTCTGGGTTGCAGCATTTGTATCTTTAGTACATTCTTTTGGAGGAACAATCTCAGAGCAAAAAATTACATCATCATCCTCATCATCTGAATCACTCACTGTAATTTTTGTAGTCTCATACGCTATGCCATGTAAGGAGAATGACTGTGTTATAACTGGCATCCCATCCGTTACCTCTTGGCTCTCTGGCCTTATCACAGGTACTTGTGTTTCAGCATCCTTTTGACTGGGACTAGAAGTTGAAGTTTCTGAAGCACCATCTTTGACCTCGCTTGGCATGTTTTTTCCTTCAGACGGAGGTACGCCCAGATCAGCGATGAATTTAACACCCAGCTGTTGTCCTGATTTAATCAGTTCATCAAGTAAATCAGATCGAATGCTGATTATTTTGGAACTATAAATATAGTTAAGAATTTCTGCAAAAATTTCGGCTCTTACAAAGCTCAGTTCAACCACTTGCCCAGCCACTGAGAAAAGCTGGTGAAAATACGTGCTTGAGGCTGAAAGGATGTTTCTGTGAGCTCGAAATTTGCGGTCCTCCACGATGACAGTAACATCACAGAAGAGCCCGTGGCCACGCTGTTCATTCAGAGTCTGAAGGAGCACACTAGAATACTGCGTGTCTGTTGCAGAAATCAGTTTTTTACCCTCCATTCCTACAAAGTAAAAGGCATCAAATTAGTAAAAATACAGATTTATGGTTTTAACTGCATGACAACGTTCCCATATTCACTCTTTATTCCTTCTTTTGAAAAAACTAAGCTGACATACTATTCATAAGCTTATATGCTCTAGCACTCTGCAAAATTGTTTCTTATTGTTATTTGTGCCTTCACCTGCTACACCAGGTATGTGCAATTCTGAATATATCCTCTATTCTTACAAGGGGAGGAACACAGAAACAACTGCTTACCTGATTCAACAGCAAATAAATTTGAAAACCAAGAAAATGCAAGATTCGGGTCCCTCCAAAGGCTTTAAACATTATTAGAGATTTATTTTTAATTGTGAAAATGTTGCACAAATTGTTAATTGCTACGAGAAAGCCTGACACCATCCAGGTTATTTACAGGCCAGACAACAGAACCCGTGCATCCTTGTAGTACCAGGCAGCTGAGGTTAATGCAAAGGCTGTTGGCACTTCCTTACCCACAAAAATAAACTTATTTTTTGTTTGTTTTCACCTCCTTATAAATTTGCGCGGCGGCCTTCTGCGTGACACCGAGATCCTGCGGCGGCACGGTGCGGGAACAGCCCCGGGCAGTCAAACGGACCCAGC